>NC_051155.1:231615433-231860422 GCF_013339745.2 Dermacentor silvarum
ATGCGTGATTTGGTGGTAGCATTGCCCAATATCTGCACTGAAACAATGTAAAGTTACCTTCAATAAGTGCTTTCTATTATTTTCTTTAGAACCTAAATTGCCTACCACTTTACGTTATTCCGTGGATAGCAGGCAAATATGAAATGTCCAACTGAATGTTAAACATTCTCTGAAAGAAAGCTAAGAACGCTCGTAATAATGACTAGTATTTATCTTTTATTTCGCTTTAACCTACAGATTCTTATCCGCCCGTAGATGCCATGAAACGCGTTGTATTACCACGATAAACGACTATTACTACGGCACATGTTTTTGACCAAGCTAAGCGTTTTTGTAAAATTTTTTAAACCTTTTACATTGCTCAACATCTGCTTTCTTCTCTTTCCGTGCAGTCCCTCAGCAATACAATACGAAACCATTGACCATCTGGCAATAGCCATTTCGCAACGAAGTGACGAAACAATTGTTTCGCAAATTTCACTCGATGCCCATGAACTGAACAGTATAGTGTAATCAGGCTGACACGTCTGGCGCACATGTTCGCGATGTGAATCTTTGTACTTGAGCAGAAAAGAATGAAAAGAAGGCCATAGAATACGTGAGGTCAATATATATCTTTTTAGCCAAATCTGAATCGCTTTTCTGTTTTTGCCTTTGTCGACCATGTGCAATCTATCAGCTCATATATACGAAATGGAAAACCGTTGTTCACACTAGGATCAGAATTCGTCGACTTCGCTTGTGCTGTCTTCCTTGCTCGTTTCATTTAGCACGGCAAGTTTCGTTGAGAATGCTACAGTTCATTCTATGTACAGCGCTATGCAGAATGTTGTGCCAAGCTGTTCTTCAATATAACCATGTCAGTTTATCGAGGGAAATGCTTACTCAAAATCTGAATTCGATGTTCTTGAACTGACATGCGTTTGTACAAGGCCATTTGCCACAAGTAATAATAAAGAGGTGTTACATCGACATCTAAGAAAGGCACTGAAATTCTTTGTCTCCTTTGGTATTGAGCGTCACAGCCGCCTGAACTCCAGAATCGCTTTCACTGCATCGTTACGAATGAAAATGAACTTAACGACAGGCAGAACAAATCTGCTTTCGACAACCTCCTATATGTGGTGTTAGTTTTTGTTTTCTCAACTGGCGAACTTGTTCAATATTACACACTCTTTGGTTTCATTCTCGAAGTGCGGCGGCTAGTGCATAGCATTCGAAGTCCTGAGAAAGCATTGCTATTCTGCGCTTGCTTGGTAGCCTCAATATTATAATGCAGAAAACGAAAAAAGAAAAGAAAAGCTTAGGCGAACAACAGGGTGGTTATCGTTTTCTTTCTTTAGTTCTTTTTTTTTACGGGAGGTATAGAATAAGTGTCAGAAATTTGACGGAGTATTACCAGGGTCCTTAAATACTTCTGTGTCATAAAGCTCCTGCAAACCATGATGGGAGTGTTTCACATAGCGCCATCAATGGAAGTATTATTGCACTAGCAGATAGAAGGGCATCGCAGCGGACGCCGTACGGACGTCAAGGGAGTTCTGTGCACTCCCTGACTGCTGCGCAACAATCGGCAACCGTTAGTGGAACGTGGACAATGTCGGCACAACGTTTAAACCACACTTCCATTTTTTTGTATAGTGACCAAAAATTGAAATCCAAACACTTTGGAAATTACTCCCATGCGTTATTTCGTTTCTAGGTTCCCCGTGTGTTTGTAACAGCGGCTCAATATAGACTCCAAAATGTGCAATTGGAACTAGTCTCTATTTATAAACCGGCTATAGAGCGCTTGTACGTCACACTTCCATGTCATCGTCAGCCTAAATTTATGTCCACTGCAGGACGAAGGCCTCTCCCTGAAATCTCCAATTACGCCTGTCTTGCGCTATAGCTGATTCCAACTTGCGCCTGCTCCCCTTCCATGTAATTACGTGTAAAATGCGTTCGTAGCTGTTCACATTTTCAATTTTTGGCACTGTACCTATCTCTACGTGTCATGACAGCGATGCTTCGGGACAGTGACAATGCCTAATATTAGCTGTGGGCCGGCGCATCGATCCGGTTGCGAGGACACCGACCAATAAGTACCTTTGTTTTGTTTCTCTATCGACATGAACCTACGAGACAAGTGGAAGCGAGCCATTCCACAGCAGGAGACTACCGGCTTCACTTTTGACGGAAAGACATTCGCATGTGTGAAAAACATTTTGGTGACGAAGACATTACTTGTACAGACGTGTGAGAGATCAAAGCTCCAAGCGGACATCATTCCAAGAGCTTTTCAATTTCTTCCGGCTTGCTTGTCATAACCAAAAAAAAAAAAAACAGCCTTGTCCAGTGATACGGTATTGTCCATTGACACGATAGCTTTTGCGATCACTGTCTGATAAGTTCTTTATGATGGCAACCATTCTGCCCTTTTGTTGAAGAGACAGAATGTCCGGCAAGGGGATGCGCACCTGGCACAGATCTTAATTCCTAGACCCGAGGAGGTCTAATAATTCTTAACATGAGGTTTTTCCTACCACGCTTGAGTTTCCAAGTCAAGAAAATGAGTCTGCTCAGGTTTATTACATTATTCTAGACACCAGCTTCATCTGGACTGCTATTACAATGATCTTCATCCTCTTCATCCGTCCTGGTTTCTCAGGGGATACACCGTCTTGCTGATAATGACAAGATCGCGGGGTCCAAAGCCCTCCCTTAAGGCGGTCTCTCAGGGCCCTATATTTTCGGACGTTAAACCCTTTCAATGAATTAATGTACAAAATTAATTCTACCGACTGAAAGCAACAATTGTTTTATTGTCCATGCATATACTCCTTAGAAGGAGCAAGCGCGCTTTACGTTCCGCTCCCACTTGTGCCGAGGTAGCTCAACGTATTGGCTAATTGGCCTTCGCCTATGTGGGAAGTTGGTGATACGCTATAATAAACGGACAGTTGGGAGGAAGGGCATGACGAACATCTATCGCGCGGCTAGGCTGACCGAAACCTTTTGTGTGAGCAATGCGACTGTACGAGCCAGGTTCAACACATAACGCTGTGACGTATAATTTAAGCAAAGATGCTTCACACGCTACATTATTTTGCTTAAAGTTCACCTTGCATCTTCAGTCTGCAAATATGCTGAAATAAATATGATAGAGACGCCCTTTCCGGGGTAAGATTCGCGGGATCGTTCAGATCTCGCCATACCAGTGCGGCAGATTGATGGCCGTGATGATGATTATGATGATGATGGTGATGATTGGCATCCCTTTCGAAACGGGGCAGACACTAATAGTCCCCTAGCCTGCTTTATTTAATCAAATTTTGCTACATCTATCGCTATCTAACCTTCTGCCTATCTGATCTCAATCTTGACTTTCGTTTTTAAAACCTCTTTCACTATACTGTACCGTTACCTAAGCTTGTAATGATTCCGGTTTCCTCCAGTATATTCCCTGCTTTTCTTCCACCGATACTCTAATCGTCTCTTACTTATCTCGACTACTGACTAGTTAATCTTTCCTTCTTCTTTGAATCTCAACGCTTTGCATGATCAGTGTCTTGGCATGACATTACGATGTGCCGAGTCATTTGCAGGCTTTTTTTTTTTCGCACACGCATGCGTGATCCTGTGGTGCATATTTCCTAAGGTATGTTTTTGTCCTTAGGCAGCCAACTCGGCCCTTCTACTAGCGCCAGCTCCTCTGGTGGCCCCTTCAGACCCTATATGAAACTTTAGAGGAAGTTTCCTTGAGCAAAAGAAAAGTACTGAAGGACCCCGGTACTAGTATGGCTACGCCGACGGCGATACATAAGATGCATCTAAAAAGTACCTATAACGACGGCTGTTGTAAAATAAATCGTTGTTATCTCAGGTAGAGCCTGACCCCACCGTCTTCTTACTGGAAGTGCTTTGAACTTACCCAGCGCCATTGACTGCGCTTTAGCCATGTGCTTCTTACTATAGACGGGTAAACTGATAGTGACATGGGCAGGGCGGCTTAGTTTTGGTCGTTATGCAAGCATGAATCGTTAGACCTTAAGAACAGTGACGCTATTGTCGTGCCGCTCAAAGTCGTTTTCTTGTATTCTGACGTCGATGTCGCCGAACCGATCGAACGGCGATAAGCAAACTTCGCTATTAAAACAGCTTTTGATGGAAGCTTCGCCTTCCATGTGCTTACGGCGGCGACATCGATCTTGAAGGTCATGTTTTGGGTAATGTACTGAACCACAAGATAATTTTGCTGGCAGCGTCATGGTTAGAAAGGAGGACATTGAGAATTATCCACAAAAAATTATCAGGCACGCCTAAAGACCGTCCCATAACATTCTGTACAAAAGTTCCTCGAGTCAGAAAAACAATTACGTTGATATTCGCAAATTCCGCCAGAAAAGCGGTTATTTTAAAACATGCTCCGACTCCCACAACTCGCGCCAAACTGCCCCTTAACGAACGACAGATTCGTTGTCCCACAAATTGCCCCACGAGTCCATCACAACAGGGACACTCAAACGTCGTTTACGGACATTCACGTGATTACACAGAAATTATACTGAAGCATTTGGCTCGCTAATAAGGTCTGCTCGGCAAACCACGTGTGAGCATGGCGTCTGCGACCTTCCTGTGCGAACGATTGTCCGTAACGACATTCTAGGGGCGTTGGCTTCTCGCGCACGTATGACAAATAGAGCGTCGTCCCTCCGAAGCTCATTAAAGGAATTTGTTTCTATTTTTATTGCGCTTCTAACCACGCGAAACCTACGTTGCTTTGGACATGTACGAGAAATTATCGATCGCAGTAAGACCGATGCAAAACATGCTCATCTATCATAAGTGCAACTTCGCCCTGCCACGTTATCATTTGCGTCTGCATTTTTCAATTGGTTGTCTGATCATTTGTTAGCTGCTTATCGAAAACAGGCGGTTTCAGTATATCGACCATTTACTTTGCCGAAGAACACTGCCGCAGTGTAGCGACCGGCGTTTTTCACTTTTTACCCAGAGAAGTTTAAATGTTTCTCCACTAGTTATTGATCTGATTTCGCAACCAAATTGCTTTTATATATAGTGGTACGTATTATTAAAAAAAGAAGAAAATTGCGACTGTCGACGTGAATGCGATTAACGTTTAAGCGACGAAGTGACACACCGTATTGCCACTGCCTAAACGTGTCCTTTATGAGCCGTGCATTGCAGCCACGGGTTCCTCTCTCGCGCATCTCTTTGTACACGCTGCGCCAACTAGTGCCGACATGTGCGTGAAGTTCCTCTTTTGATCAAAAAAGAGAACGCCGACCAAAAACATAAAAAGAAACATTTAGTGTAAAACTAAAGACATTTCGGCTCCCACCCGGAAGTCTAGCTCACAATGAGACAGATAGTAAAGAGCAGAAGGTTATGAATGTTTGAAGAAATGGCGCAAGCATGGCGCGCACACGTGTGGAAGGCTGCCGTCACTGCAGTTCACAGTTGGCGCAGTAGCCTGGATGAACATTCAGTCCAGATGCAAACGTGGTGTAGGTCTTTTCTTCGATCGCAAGGAAACGTGTTTGACTCGCGCTTCCGTTTGAACTTGCTCTGACATCTAATGGCGCTCCTGAGATTGCTGTCCAAGCAGTCATTGTTGCTCGAATTTTTGAATATCGCATTAGAAGGATAAACACAGACGCAGAAAGCACAGCACGTTCACCACGACGTTGATACTATATATAGCTCTGTATCGTCGGCGCATCACTAAACCCCGTTGTTAAACTGTGGGGCTTAACGTCCCGAAAGTGCGAAGGGGATTATGAGGCATATGCCGTAGTGGAGGGCTCCGGAATAATTTTGACCTTCTGGGGTTATTTAGTGTGCACGCACAGCATTATACACGTGCGTTTCTGTATTTCACGCCCTTCGGAATGCAGCTGTGGAGGCGGGAATCGAGCCCGCGACCTCGTGGCCTGCAGATCGACGCCATAACCACTAAACCACCGCGGCAAGCGCACTGAACTCCATGCAGCCAGCAAGATGTTATGAACATGCAGTCAGTCTTGCTTTATGTTCGTTTACGTGGGAACGCCGTGTCCCATTTCTATACTGCCGAAGCCGCAGCTATATAGGCCAGCCACCCGGACTTTCCGATTAATACCAACCCGTCCTGCGTGACGAAGTGGTTTAAGATACGAAAGTCGGGCATATTCCTTCTTCTTCGGCAAGCGTGTTGTCCGCACGATATACCGCTATAGCTCGTCCGATTCGCCGAAGACGATCACGCTTCGCTCGCCATCTCAGCGATCCCGGGTGCGCAGCCGTCGCGACCGAACTCGGTGTGAGAAACTTCTTGACGATGATGGAGCGCGCCTCTCGACGTATGTCCGCCGACGTGCTGGCGTGCGGCCTGTCTGGCGGTGGTCATCGCGATGACCCTTCCGATCCTATAAACGCCCGGGTGGTCGGGAAAGCGCCCGATAGAGACGAGCTGCGGGAATTGCACGTCCCTGCGTCTTTTCCTTCGCTCGTCTCTCGTTCTTCATCTCGCAACCACTTCGGCGATGAAGTTGCATATCCACGGCCCCACTTCTCGATCCTGACAAGGAAATGGGTTGTCTAAAGTAGTTACGGCCGCAGGCGGCGGATAACGAAGTTGACGCCAGTAGGCCGCATTACGTAGTAGCACTATGGCACTATACCAATCAACAAGAAAGGGGCAGTGGGCATGCTCTCGCTCGAGAACAATGGTCAGTCGCGGTCACGATGACGAAAAACGAGCTTTATTGTTTCGAGAGATTGCAAAGAGAACTGTGAAGCCGGATGCTCCTATGTTTCTTCAAAGAAGTGCAAACAATATAAAACTATGTACATAAAAGCAGAGCTCATTTTATAAAGACTGTCTGTCATTATGCTTGATTAAAGGTACTAACAATTTTCCTAGCGCAATCCAATGTTTTACTTGTTACGATAAACGGGGTAACACAACTCATCCGCAACATTTAGGTGCAGACCACGCCACCTGCGTTGATGTTCTTGAGTCGTGTATATGCATGAATTTTCGACAGTCCGGCGCTCATTACTTTGGAAGCGCAGACCACGCAGATATCCTGAAATATATTTTTTTATTGGCGAAGCACAGAAACATACACCGCTGAAGAGCTAGCTGTCCAAAAATGTCCAAAATGTCCAAAATGTCCAAATGTCCAAAAATGTTATCCAAGAGACGAAAGTAACAATAAAGAGAGGGAAAAAAACAAAAAAACAAACAAAGAAGCAACAGGCAATGAAATTACAAAGCATGTGAAAACAACTCTAAAAGTTACTCTCTAAATACAACAACTATAGATTACTGTCGTCACGCGAGAAATCAACAAGCGCATTTTCATGTCGTCTGGAAAATGAGAGCTGTATACATCTTGCTGTAGGTTAAGTGTAGGATTCTACCAATTCACACCGGAGGAGAAACTGTACGTCTTTGTAGCAGATGACATGGATCTGCACGTAGTGATAACTGGCGCAAGTGTTTCCCGTTTTAGTTTGTTGTAAGAGTCAGTGTAGGTGGGTATTTCGCAGGCTTGATAGTTGTCTTGAAATGCTCCTGAAGGTTCTATGACAGCGTCCCCCCCCCCCACTCCTTAACATTCTTTCCATGAACAAGTTACTCACGAGTGCTGCATTTTCAACCCAGCAGGGAGCGCCTGCGGTGGCCAGTTCTTTTTGTCATGGCAAAGTACAACGGCGATAAGGGTTACAGCAGTGATCAACAAAAGAGAGATGTCGCGCGCACGTCGCTGTTTTGTCGTACAGCATTTCATCGATAGCAACGAACGACAATAGTCCGTATTCATACACACACAAAAATTATGCAAATCCCCCGCGCTGTGGTAATCAATATTATGCGACGCGTTTCGCACGCAGCTGGCAATTTGGCATCGTTTGGGGTTCGGCAAAGTGTTACCACGTGATGCAACATGACCGTGTAGGACGATGTATGTGTGACGCCAGCATGTGTGATGACAACAGCAAAACGAAGGCTCGATGACGGCAATGGCTCGAAGACGACCATGGTTTGCAGAGGACGCTGACTTGAAGACGATCGCGACGACAATGGCACGGCGACTGATTTATCGCACTTCGCCGAAGAAGTGATGAAACAAGCTGGGCCCGAATTCACAAAGCTTTTCGTTCGTAACAGGTCTTTGCCATTGGCCGGCGGCCTCCTTTAACAATATGCCCATCATCGGGATTGGTTAGGATTCGCACATACGAACAATTCTAGCGTAAGAACATTTTGTGAATGCAGGCTCTGAATCGTTATGACCTGGACCGGTACCGAAGGTGGTGCGCCGGTTAAAGTGGGCCGATACAGCAGGCGGTGCGCTGTTACATGTAGTGCTTGGATGGAGTTTCAAACCGCTAGCTGCCACGACAAAAGGACCATGGTTTGTGGGGTGCTCTCGCAAGAGGGAAGCAAATTATTGCTGTGCAACGTTCGTCTTCATCTTGTAGGCGATTCCACAATCTGGCACTTGCACTGTAGTTCTGTAAGTGCACGTCCAGGGAATATACTAGCCCAAAAGCACCCCATGCCAACGTTATAAGAGCACTGAAGGCTCGGCGAAAGAGTCGTTTGTGAACGAAGTTTATATATATATATCGGTATATTTCTTTGTGAGTGCTCTGGTCTCTCACGCACTAAAAAAAGAAGCGAACAGCTTTAGTATTCATAGTTTTTTTCAGCAATCGAAGAAGCTCGGTAAACTTAGAGAGGAATGCTATCGAGGCTGGGAAAGCATAAGGATAGCATCATGAATTCCAGACAGTTAGTATGCCATATGCTCCCGCGCGCAGTACCCCGCATTCATTCCTTCGCTATAGGCTGCTGTTTCTTCGCTGCAGGCAGGCTTAGCGTCGACTTCGCTAAGCGTACGTAAGCGCTGCGCCATATAGCCTGCAGTTTATGCGCGTATCCTTCAAAACTCCAAGCGGCTACTGGAAGCATACCGAGTTGGAAATTGAAGGCGCCAGAGGAATGTGCTCAAAAGGTGTTGAGCTCGACTGAGCACGACGTCTCGCTTAGAAGCGTCCGTTCCCGCTCCTATACACAGCCGGTCTCCTTGGACGCCCAATGACGGTCAGTGCCGCTTTCACGCCGACTTTCCCGCCAAGATCGGACGCCTGGTGCTGTGAGATCACACCTCGGCGGCATGGAATTCCATTGGCACGTTCGACTCAACGTGTGTTAAATATATTTAGATGTTTCCTATTTCTCTTTTCCTGACGGGGAAGTTTTCCAGCCCCATACCAAGCGGTGGTGGAATAAAGAAGAAAGAAACAAGAAATTGGGCTGGACGTTGTGCGATAAAGCGTAGTTCTTTATGTAAGAGCGAGAAAGTGGCACCCTTCCCTGTCGGTAAGCAAATGGGAGGAAACTGAAGCTGTCCCAGCTACGCTTCCCGTTTAAGTCCATGGGAAAAACAAGAGAAAAGAAAAAAAATTGAACTTTTCATGGTATGGACACGAAGGAAACTAAATCATTCTGGTTTTGTTAATGACATCGTTGTGTAAATACTTAGGCAACCTCGAGATTAATGTGGAGCAAAGAATATTGGTGGAGACGTGCGAACAAAAAAAAAAAGAAAAAAAGAAAAGCTGGAAATGCGAAATGGACCATCAATAAACAATGGTATTTAATTTATTGTGAGAACATTGTGCGTTTGCCTGTGCGTATAATTGTTAAATATAACGCCATATTGATGGAAAACGAAGCGTATATTAAATAAGGGCATTCAGAAACACCGTTACCGTTGCAAAGCATCGCGGTCAACGTTGATAGGTTAATACGTTCAAATAGCAAATGTAACCTGACCTCCAGGTCATGTATGTGATAATTTGTCGAAAAAATGCGGGAAAATTCGTGTCATATGCTACTCGCGTCGTAGCTTTAAAACAAAATACTGTCATCTGGTAACTATCGCCCGCGGGCTCAATTCAACGCAACTGCATTGAGCTCGAGCACTGTTGGAGTGCCCTTTCTGTTATAAAATTCATGTTTTAGGACTTGTCCACTTCTAACAAAATGTCACGCATAAAGGATTCCATTTCTTAGGCCCAAAGCCTTTGCTATAGCGAATACTAATAAAAAAGAGACCATTTAAAATATTGCTACACGCGTGTTGTATTTGGTCGTTCGAACGAGGCGCGCGAGCGCCATCACTCGAGCGAAGAAGATAGTTAATTCTAGTTTAATGGCGCCAAAGCGACTAAGGCCATGCTGCGCCAGTCACAAGACAATACAAAAACAATGTTAGGGCAGTAAAAGCTGTGTTACTTTATAGTTGATGTAAATAACCAGTTTCATCTAAAAAGTTGAACAACTCCGTGAATGGCACTAGCGGCTCGCGCTGTGAATCCAACCGGTCAGCGCTGCAACCGCTGCTGGAATTATAATCTGTAAATAGTTTCTCGTTTAATTGACTCCGCCTTCGCGTAACATTGTTTTGGAGGTGGACCGTTCCCCGTCCTCTCCACGGAACTCCGAAGTGTCTGCACCATCGTCTTCTTTTCCAACTGCTCCATATTACCGACGAGCAACGCCGTGACCCGTCCTTGCGTATCATCATTGACCGCCTGGAATCGTCACTTGCCGACAGTTCCCTTTGGTTATTGATACTTTAAGATGGCGTACTCTACCACCACAACGTTCACCCGGACGGCCCAGCATTATTCCTTGTGATACTTAAACACCTTCGCTCGGCTATTCTCTACGAACTTCACGACCGGATCCGCCGACGCTTCTTTTGGTCAGGGCTTGCTTGCTCTGTTCGAAGATACGTCGCAGCGTGTGGGAAATGCCAGCGACGCAAGACACCATATGACGCTCCCTGCCGGGTAACTTCAACCACTCGATATTCCCGCGAAGCCAATCTTTCGGGTTGGGTTGGACCTACTTGGCCCTTTTAGGTCCGAAGCACCTTATGCGACCGGGCTGTCGGCCTCTCCTGTCGTGGTCGTCGGCCTAGTCACGGTAAGCAAGCGGCTCATGCTCACGTTCTGCGCGTGCTTGTGCCACTGCTCCCGCGTTCGTCTTCGTCGTCTGCTTCCACAGCTGGCTGCGTTGCCGCTCATCATTCCAGCGTATAATTTCACTTCTCTTCTGTCGTCGTAATGGGGAGTCAGCGTTTACGGGGTTATGAGCCGTTGCTTAAGGCAGTATGAGCCCATTAGCGGTGCATCACTGCATGCTTCGCACCTCCCCAGGTTCCACGTCAGTGGTGCTGCATTTCGCCCAATGGGTCATTTGACACTTACGAATAAAATTTAATTCACCGCTCAAACAAAGTCTACCACTTAACTCGTGCTAACTGTAATAAGTAATAAAAACTAAAACAGTAAGAAATTCGTCCATAATGGCCAAATTTCTGAGTGCGTTAAAGAAAACAATGATGGTTTCGCTAATACTACATGGTAAAATACATCATCAAGCTTGTCCTAAAATAATACTAGGGACGGCTTGGCCGCAAGGCGAGCTTTTTTCCTCTATCTAACTCTGGGAACAGGTGGATCGCTGTGGCCACGGATTAAGCCACGCGCTACGCCATCACCCGAGCGTTCCCTACACGCTGCCCCACAGATATCACCGATTTTCTTCTACGCGACGTGATTTTATTACATGGAGCTCCACGACAACTTCTCGCAGACCGTGGCCGGACAATCCTATCAAAAGTTATCGCAGACATCCTGCAGTCCTGTGCAACGAGGCACAAGCTATCCACTTCATACCATCCGCAAACAAATAGCCTCACGGAGCGTCTGAATCGCACTCTCACAGGCATGCTCGCGAAGTATGTCTCTACAGACCACACTGACGTTTGCGTATAATTTCTCGCATCACCACACAGCCGGTTATTCCACATTTTTCCTTCTGTCCGGCCGAGAACTAGCACTGTCCCTGGACACAACACTCCCTGTTCAACAGCACCGACAAGTGAATATGCACTTGATGCCATCGCCCGCACTGCCCACGCAAGGGAAATTATACCCGTGACCGCCTTCTGAACTCCCAAGAGAGTCAAAGGCGTTTGTACGACCGGCGACACCGAGACGTGCACTTCCCGCCCGGTTCTTTGGAGCTTCTGTGGTCTCCGTCGCGTCAGATCTGCCTGTCAGAAAAACTGCTGTCTCGCTACACAGAACCATACCGAGTGCTTCGTGCCGTGACTCCCGTCACCTACGAAATCGCCCCTGACGCCTCATCTGCTTCCCAGTCCAGTGATATCGTGCACGTTACAGGACTGAAAGCATCACCCTCCCAGTGATGACATTTAGATGCTCCAAGACGTCGCTTCTACCGCCGGGGGATTATAGGCTACACGCGTGTTTTATTTGGTCGTTTGAACGAGACTGGCGAGCGCCATCACTCGAGCAATTAAGAGGAGGAAGAACGAACTGGGCTCGCGCTGTGAATCTAACCGGTCAGCTCTGCAGCCGTTGCTGCAAATATAATCTGTAAATAGTTTCTCGTTTAATTGACTCGTACTTCACGTAACAATATGAACTAGGGCTCAGATGCACTATGTCTTCAAGGGTGTTTAGGGACCTAACCAACAATATTCATTATGAGACTTGCCGGAAGGTCTGCCTAGGAGACGTGTATATATCAGGGTTAGTTTCTGTAAAGTTATATTCTTTGTATGTTAGAGAGTTACGAAATTAGGAGTAAATCATACGATAGGAAATAATAGACATGCGTATATCAAGAGCGTCCACTGTGTCAGAGCATGAATGCAATTATCATTCATTTACAACAGTGCTCGTACTTGACGTATAGTGCCACTGATAACGGTGCATCGAAGAAAAAAAGCCGTCTCCCGTAGACCGATTCCCTCTGCTCGAAAATTGTTAAGAAATGATACTCAAGCATTCACTTAGTACATCCCCTGTATACCCCTGTATATAGCAGAGCATACGAGTTTCTGCACAGTTGATAGTAACTAATCTGAGTATAAGCGCAAAAGAGACTCATAGAAGAAGCAATATCAGGTCGCCTAGACGCGGTCACGAGCACTTACATTCGGTACTACGTATATGCATTCAATTTGCGCATACTTGTCTGACACCGCTGAAAATTCACCCTTTCGATCATATTCGAGTCAATGCAGATCATAATTAATCGAGATAGATCATTTGGTCTTCAAGAGAAAGGGCAACGAGGAAGCTACCGCTTTTAAGCGTCGTATGTAACAGCCGCAATATTCGGGACTCCATGTGCAAGGCTCTACTCCATGGGACCGCGCAAATCGGCCGAGGAAACTAACTGGCGCGTCATTTCTGATTTCGGGGGCTTCACCCGCCATGTTTGGCTAATCATGGCAACAAGTAATCCGTATAAATGTCTACGGACGGCAATATTTAAATTAACTTCGCCATGCTTGCAACGTAGAAATAGGTGCCGAAAAAAAATTGAACTCGCGCATACTTCAGAGGTCCGTCAATAACATTATGCGCTTAACTTGACGTTAAAAGAGGGAGTGGACTAATACCTCGGGTCGCAACACTCCCTTAGAGCACTCGAACGTTACAGGCTTCTACATGCATCATTTTTCTTTTATTCGCGTCTATTTTTTATCAGTCGTCGAGAATATTTGAAGCGTGCTTCCGTTGGACGGCAACGGGACTTCTTGGGTCATACTCGAGGAGCGCCTGCCTTCGCACTGCGGGAATGCAAGTACTCAGAAAGAGAGAGAGAGAGAGAAAAGATAGAAAGAAAATGTCTAACCTGGTCTTCTAGCTAGCCTTTCCTAAACGGCGTAGACTAAGCCGAAGGCCAGCTGCGGGCCAAGCTATAGCAGTCGAGCTCTTCATTGAGGAGCGTTGACTCGCGCGAAATGAGTCTTCGGCACTCTATAGGACAGACCAGGAAGGAGCGCGGCTACTTGTGGAAAGAAAAAGAAAAAAAAAGTGTAAGGAAAGAAGAACACCGCATCGGAAGAACAGAAGAAAAACGGCAAGGACAAGAGCGATAGAAAGAAGGAAGCAATGGGAAAGTACCGGGGCAAATGGGGCCGGCTTAGACGTGATACGATTCACGCCCCTCTCGGAAGGGGAATCGCCTCCGAAGGAAATGCTGCGAGACACCCGCGGAATTTGGAAGCGAACCCATATTTTCAGACCGTATTACGGCTCGCCGCTACCGCCCTCCACGGTTCCATAGCTTATTTTGCTTGCACTCGGCGTTGTACGTTATCGCGCATTTTTTCCCCCTTTCTTCTTTAACTGTTGAAGTTCGCATTCGAATATTCGCGCGTTCATTTTACGAGTTCTATTCTCGTTTCCTCACTTTGTCATCTGCATTCAACGTCTCTCGTTTTCAGGTAATATCACTTATGCCCCAGTCTATTTGTTCGGATCGTCGTGCACACATATGGGAAAGAAAAAAAAAAGCGTAAGAGGCACACCTGGTGGTTTGTAATAACGAGACCATAGCGATTTGGCGTAAGCGATGAAGTACAGAGCCAAGTATACAGCGATGAAGTGATGGCTGATCCCAAATGATCGAGTCTGTGGGTCACGCGTCGTGACGCTTTCGTTTTAACACCGGAGCTGTTTAAGCCGAGCGTTAGTCCGTAACATGCGAACAGAAATTGTGGGTCGATCCTGGCGGTAGTGCAGAAAGGGTCCAAGCGCAATGGCACATACCCCTGTGAACTAGCGAAGGTAAGCCTGGCTAAGTCTAGCTAAGCATCGTTGAGACTACTTAAGCTTAGACAGTCATCGATATATATTCGATAGCCAATCAATAGCTAATTGATAATCGATCAATAATTGATAAATTCCGGAAAATGCTGGGGATGACTTGCTAGTGCTTAGCCTAGCCCAAATACGTGGCCAATACCTTGTGATAGCCAATCGGTAGCCAATAAATCACTAATCGATAGTTGATCAATAATCAATGAATTCCGGAAAATGCTGGGGATGACTCTGTCGTGCTTAGCCTAGCCAAAAAGCCAGTGCTAGCTAGGTGCCCGTCAGCTCCACTGTCTCTTTAGCATTGCGCCTCCATTGCAAACTACGCTATTTTTTCTTGTTTATCACAAATTATTATTTGATCATTCATACTAGGCTCCTGTCAGACGCCTAGGCAGGGTGAAGCCCACCTTATTAACTTGCCGGACAAAAACAAAGTTTTTACCTACCTACCTATACTGTTTCACGTTGATTGGACAACTTAGCTTATTTTATTAGACAACTTCAGGGAGAAAGAGAGAGAATAAAGACAGGGTAACCAGAAACAAATCTCCGGTTCACTACCCTGCACTTTGGTTGGGGAAAAGGATTTTAGAAAGAAGGAAGGCGGAGAAGGACAAGAAGTAAAGACAAAAAAAAAAAAAAACGAGACGTAATACAGGCGTTCACTGATTCCGTTGGATCGCAAAAAGCACCCCAGTGCTTTTAAATTCTTCTGATAAGATATAGAATATAGAGGCACGTCTACGTTGGAGGATTGCCTCTTCCGACCGAGGTCGGTTGTCGAACTTGTTGATCCCAGCAGTAAAGTGCGTCGTCTCTGTGAGCAATACTGCGGACACTGGCACAGAATATGGCTGATGGTTTCCTCTGATGGTCACAGGCTGTAGTGTCCGCCATTCCTATGCGAAAGGAGTGGGCATTGGTGAACGTCACGCCTAAAGATAGTCTGCACAAGGAAGTGGAGTCCCTTCGGAAAAGTCCTGGTGATACATTGATACTTGCCAGGGTCCAGGTAATGTAGTCGCGCACGTCTGAAGTTGGGCCCGTTTGAATCAGACAGCTTGCGTTGGCATGCGAATTAGCGAAATTTTCTTACTTCTTCTTCTTTCTGGGGTTTTACGTGCCAAAACCAGTTCTGATCATGAGGCACACCGTAGTGTAGGGCTCCGGATTAATTTTGACCACCTGGGGTTTTTTAACGTGCACTACCACGCAAGCACACGGGCGTTTTTGCATTTCGCCTCCATCGAAATGCGGCCGCCGCGACCGGGATTCGATCCCGCGATCTCGTGCTCAGCAGCGCAACGCCTTTTCCGACCGAGCCACCGCGGCGGGCAAAATTTTCTTACAGTATCTATTCTTGAAAGCGGGGCTGATAAATAATGAGATAAATACGAGTACCTTATTTGGCAGGTTTAACGTATACCTACGTTTATACGTTCGCGAAGAAATAGCGGCACCCGTGGCTCTCGCTTCAGTGTGGGTTGTCGTTATTACTATAAAGGCAGCGCACTTGTTCACACATGGATAAACTCTAAATAGCACAAACAGGTGCACTGAACTGCAACACTGCAACTAAGGGTTTATTGATGAGTGAGAGGTTTACTGCTCAGTAAAGGTTTATTGCCTAGCAAGAAGCCATCATTTGAAGTTCAGCGCTCGTTTTTGTGTGATTTAGTGATGGTCCATGTGTCAGAAAGTGGGCTGCATTTGGAACATAATGGCCAACCAAAAAGCATTCCAATACCTCCTCAGCAAGTGAATTGTCGTGACATATGAGTTGTCGATATCGTTGATTGCCAGTTATTCCTGATTTAATTTATTGGTGGATCTCGACGCGCTGGATTTGTGCCTCATGAGTACTAGCCCGCTCCATTTTCGAGATCATTCGGCGATTCTGGCATCCGTATGGGCCTGGACGAGAGAGACGCGTCGTCATGGAAACGGCACGTTCGGGGCTTGGAAACTTTGTCTTGGCTTGGGCAGCTTAGTGCAGACAGTTTTTAGATTTACACTCAATTGATTCGATATTTTATTAACTCTGACATCGCTAAGCAACATCTTCACAGAGAGGTGCTGTGATTGAGACCGTAGATTACTGGGAATTATTTAGGGTTCCTCAGGCTCAGCGAGAACTGAGTGCGCTAGCGCATTTGCATTAAGTCCCAGTCTAAATTGATCGACTGAGGCCTGCTATCGAACCCTCGTTTTCAGCAGCCAAGTGCCTTAGCTGCTATGACACAACGGCAGGCATTCTAGTATGAGGATGGGGTGCGCATTGTTGCCATGTTGTTTTAACAGAGGCTACGGGAAATGTACCTTATGGGTGAAAACCATTATGTGCTACTTTTCAAAATAGTATTTTTGACGTGTAACCAGCTATCAACTAAGTTAAAAAACCAAAAGAGAACTAGAAAAGAATCCGAGCGACCTCTGCAGTGTTATGAAATGTAGCTATCTCAAAGAAACCTAAAATATTATCATACCAATGTTAACACGTTCTCTGTATGAGCTTAGAAAGTAAGCGTAGCAGCGTGCAGTATTTTCCTCAATAAAGCTTTGACCATGGCATCAATTTTACACTTAACTCTACTTACGAGAAAACAGATTTTTTTTCTGTTCTTTTTTTCACAAATCCTGAATCAGTAATAAATTTGTCCACGTGGCAAGTAAAGTTCACTGAAGCAAAAGTGGTGGCACGACTTTGGATGCGGCCGTCGAGATATATCCCAGCGTGCTGAACAGCCTTTATTGCCTTAATCGGGATATTTATTCATGAAACTAAGGCGGGACGATGGTCAGAAGAAGTGATTCCTACAGCAATCGTAATTACGACTTTCCTTTCAAGATATCTGTTGTGAGCAACTTTTGTTCGACGCAAGCTTAACATGACGCACGGCGTGCACGCGGAGCAATTAAGTCGGAAAGTCCCGAGTCCGCGTGGGCAAGACGCTCTCCACGAAAGGGCTCTGACTGCGGTTTCGCAAATAAGGGGCCAGCGCTCGCGTGTAACAAAGCTCGCACGTGCCAGCGACAAACAAAGCGCGAAACGCTGTGCGGCTGAAGCGGCGAAACGGCGGTATAAAGTTAACAAAACGTCCTCACACACTGGGGCAAAGTGAGCCGTTGAAAGCGAACGCCGCCATTGTTGGAAGCTAAGGAGCCGGAACAGAAGCAAACAGAGCGTTGCGGCAACCACCCCTTCTTCTTTGTGCTTCTATCTTCTCGTTTGCACAAGCAGGTTAACAACGCAGCGTAGCGTGTAGCGAAGCCTGCTGCTTTCAGGAAGCTGAAACAGCGTGCTCGGGAATTAGCGGACTCACTTCATCAGGGAGGAAAGATCTGCCTCTTTCTTGATCTCTCTACTCCCTCCTGCAGTCCAGGCCATAGAAGAGGGACTGCTAGTGGCGGACGGGTAAGCCGTGGCAGCGGCGGAAGCAACCGCCGAGCCCTCGAAAAGGGGATGTATAGGAAACGGGGGAGGCTGCCGAGAGGCTCGAGCGAAAGGGTTAAGAGTGAAACGAGGAAAGTCGGAAGAGGGCGGAGAAGACGACGCAGAAAGACGAGTGTCAAGAGGTGAAGGCTCGCGCGATGCGTCACGTGGAGTGGAGCAAATTAGAAGCGCCGTGGACATGACGCATTACAGCCGCTTGTCAGCCTCGGTAGTCGTTTTCGCCCTCTTACCTTTCTTTCTTTCTTTTTATCATTATTTAAACGCACTCGCAGCGGACGCAAATGAGACGCCCGCGCATCCCTCACGTTAAAGGGAAGAAGCGACAGCGCAGGCAGGCCACGCGACAAATTTCTCCTAAGCAAGGAAGCGACGAGAAATACATAAGCCAACACTACAGCTATACAAAACGGCTGAGAAAAAAAAAAGGATGACAGAAAACGGAAGGAACTGCGGAAGAAAAGGAAGAGAAATCTCCGCTTCAGACCAGTAAACCCACCCGTACACCCCGCTTCCTTTCCTCCAACCTTACTATATAGAGCGTGCTAGAGCGTGCCAGTGCAGGGAGTGGTTGGCCGAACAGAGGCGCGTCGAAAGGAACACGTAAAAGGAGTGGTCGCTTCGCCTCCGGGAACAGTCATCCATTAGGCCTAAGCAGACGCCGTGTCCGAAGCGAGGGTTGAGGGGAGACCGAGTCACTGCTAGGAGCTCGAGTCTCGGGGACGCTTCTCTGGCCACCAGTGATGAGCAGAAAAATTGGCTCGAGAAATAAAATACCAACAGAGCAACGATGGGCTACGCAGAACCCGTCGCTTACCACCAAGCGAGCAGCAGAAGCGGCAGCTCAGGAAGCGGGGCGGGCGTCCATTTTCTTGTTCGCAAGGGCGGCCGCATTTGCTGTCCCAGGTCCTGTTTTACGATCGCGAAGACAGAAAAATGGTGATCTGCATTGCGGTGACTACTGAGTAAGCATGCTCTGCGCGTGCGCGTCTGCGTTGAAATAATTTTATCCATGCTGCGCGCAGCGTACTTGGTTGCAAAGGAGTAAATAAGTAGGCTTCAAGAAGAATGCCTGTATGCAATCGACTTACCTACTGCTCATCTCAGACTGCAGAGGAATATCACCATGGAAGTTATGTGACTATGGCGCTGTGCTGCTGGATCTCGAAGTTACGGGTTCAATTCTTGCCTCATTTCGATAAGGGCGAAATGAAAAAAAATGCTCGCGTTACTTAGATTTAGGTGCATGTTAATGATCCTCCAGAAGGTAAAAATTAATCCAGGAGTCTCCCATTACGGTGTGCCTTGTAATCAGATTTCGGTTTTGGCAGGTAAAACCCAATACTTTAAATGATTCCGACTACATCAAAAATATTTTTAGCTTGGCATTCACCATGTTGGACGCGATGTCGCTTGATAAATAATTTACGCAAGATATATATGAATGAATCCTCCGCCTATAACATGTGCCGTCGACAGCTTGCCGTTTGGATGAACAGTCCGTGTAAAAAGTTTCGAAGACGCTAAAAGAGCGAGAAAATCTGTCAAAAGGTAGTGTTTGCAGGGGCGCTGTAGGAAGCCCCGCACTGAGAAGCTAAGTACAGGGAGGAGGCCAGTCCCTCTCTATGCCTTAGGAATCGGGACAAGTAAAGTTCTACGCAGACCCAAGCACGAGGTCTGACATCGTGTCCAGTGACATACGCGCGCAATGGCATTGCAAATTTAGGCACGGAACTGACAAGTACGGTTGGATTGCGCTGCTTAGGCAGCCGATATCAGCACGAGATGATCATCATATTATCAGCCAGTTACTATAACAAAGGTAGGTCTGAATTAACGGGTTAATGGGAGGCATATTGAATGGGTTAACTCATTAACTCTCACCGTGGCCATACCACGCTGGAACCTGTTCTGCTGAAGGAGCTCACATTTTTTATTTATTGTGATTCACGGAAATCTTCCACAGTGTTCGAATCTGCGGCGTTTGAAAGGTATGGAGTTACCTTTTACGAAATAGATACTAGGATTCGCATACCTTTCAGCAGCTTGCCCTTAGAAGCGACGGAAAATGTCATAAGAGAAAAGAAACTAATTTTTAATGGGTTATACAGTCAATGACCGACAATCCTGCCGAGAGATTTCGCTCGGTGGCTTCTGCACAGACCTTATGCAAATAAAACAGCCTCTGCGAACTTGCCGACTTCAATGCCGGATTATCTACATGACGCAAGCCGATTGAGAGTTAGACTAAACGCGTAGTACAAATAGCGTGATTACTTTCCGACAAACACGGTCATGACCGTTGCAACAATGTGATATTTTCCCCCATAAGTAAACATACAGGTTTATCTTCCGCATCACGAGAGCAGAAAAACGTGAACACTGAGAAGAGCTATGCATTTTGAGTCAGCCGGTCGCAAGTGAACCTGTGCTGTAAGGGTCTGCTGTATTAACGACCAGCTGTGATCGTGTCTCTCTGCTCTGTGTCTTCTTCTCTTTCTGCTTGCTTTTCCCTCTACCTTCCCCTCCCTCATTGTAAGATAGCAAACCATATTTTCCCTACTGGTTAACCTGCCTGCGTTTCCCCTTTCTTCACTATCTCTTGAGGAAGCCGTTCATATGCATGTCATGCATGCAGACAGACGTGAACAAGCATCGAGACAAAGGCGTCAAACGATAGCGGGAGGTCTGAGAGAAATGAGTAAAAGCAGAGAGGTCGGTCTGAGCTTGTGTTCAAGCCTGTTACTCTGCACAGCGGAAAAACAGCAGCAAAAGAAAAGAGGGGATGAGTGATGATGAAGGCAGATTACGGGGATGCTAAATGTACGATCTTGCATCGCGGCTCATGGGACGAGCCCACTTCGATGTTGTCAAAATGTTTCAGGACATCCTTCAATGGCGATTGTTGCATATATTGTCAAATTACCTTCAAATTACCGTAAAGGTCCTTTAAGACCTGCCAGACACCGACATGCATAAAATATTGAGTCATGTACTTTAGCATACACCATAGAGGGGGAAGGCGAACGCCAGCGCACTCAAGCGGCATTTCTCAAATTACTCGACATTCTCATCCCCCCCCCCCCCCCCTGAATGCGTTGTTACTTTTTATTACTTATTTTCTCCCCCCAAAGGTCATGGGTCCGCGTGTGTCCACTGACGCTACCTTAATTAACTGTGCCTATTAACTTCGCCCTAATTAACACGTCATGGGTTCGACTCCGACCAAAGGTCGTGGGTTCTAGTGCTTTAATTACCTCTATGTTAATGAAATTTTACTTTTTTGGCATGATGGGTGGCATCGGAGCCAGCTGTGGAAGAAGACGACGACAAACGCACGAGCCGTGACACGATCGCGTCTCTGCGCGAGGCAGGCTCACGTGACTTTCTGTACCGCACGTCACGTTTTAAAGGCCACCATCTGATAAAATGTTTAAGGCTTTCGCCTTAAAAAGATAAACAGGTGACTACCACTCATTCCCGTGCGTACGAAAGGCGCGTCAAATCTGACCTTTGTAAGCTGTTATACAAGAGCTGTAACCATCGGCTCCAGTACGGCAAGCACCTGTACAGTGGACATAGCAGCCGGCGTTTGGAAACCAGAAAGAAGCAAGGACATGGAGTTAAGCAGATGTTGGAGTATGCTCCGAATTTTGTCTTTCCCGTTAGTTTCAGTCCTTTCCTGGCTGAAAGCACCACTGAGTTCGTCAGCTTCTTTGTTTTCCTCCATGTGCACAGGAGGGGTGCACAAGGAGGTGTGGCCATCGGTCTGCACGGTGGCTTTGCTTATGTTTGCTTAACTGCAGAGGTATACGAAGGGAACCAGAGGAAAAGAGAGCACAGGAGTTGCAATCGTTATCATTTTATAGGGTTGCAGAAAAAAAGAACATGTTAGAGGCGTTGGAACACAGTTATGAGCAAGAGATAGGAGCTATAGTATAGGTTTAAAATGAAAACGTGGCGCAGCTGCTTGGAATTCCATCAGCAGGAGGCCCCAGGTTGTATCACCCGATAGCAGTGGCAGGATGGCTGTCGCCGGTCAGGTCATCGCAGTTTGGGAGAAAAGTCGGCATTCTTCGTTCGCATGGACACAAATGCGCCTGACTCGAAGATACTTCTCTTTTATTCGTAGGCTTTACCGACCGCTCTGGATAAAGACAAATAACATTTATTGCCAAGGTATTACTTGGTGAGAAAAACACGTATATCATGAAAGATCTTAGGACGGACGGTCTGCTGCCTCCGGAGAAGGCACAACGCCCACTTTTCTCAAAGGTGAGGACATAAAAAAAAGTAAACATAGGAATAGGAAAGGGAACAAAAAGCAAAGAGAAGTAAGGAAGGTGCCAACAAGTTTACTGGATGTGCTGAAAAAGCATTTGTCAAATGCCTATAAGAGATAGCTAAAACGCAGCGCTGCAATAGAGGGAAATTGTGAAATAGCACGAGCGAGTTACATTGAATGAAACTGTAAACCCCAACAAATTATAGTTGTACAATGTGTGCTAGATGTAGATCCACGCTACCAGAGACAGAAAACGTGTTAACTAAAAGAAAATAAAAAAAATAACGAAGCTAACTGTGGACTTATAACCGACAATGTAAGCTTAAATACCGTAGCAAAAATAAAAAAGCGTGATAGCGCTCTAGGTGAATGATGGCGTTCAATGTTTCGCAATTACCGCAGGCTGCTCACCGTCGCACATCCATCCAATACATGCTGCTCCATTTTCCTTGTTAACACACACACACACACACACACACATTATCAGCGCCAAGCAATGTCAGCAAGAATACGCAGGTGAGCGAAACGCAGCAACAAGTACAATTACTGCGCGTTGCCTCAAAGCCGCAATGGATCATCGGCCTCTAAAAAGATGATGAGCGAAAGGAAATAAAACGGTCGTCATGTTGCACACACACACAAAAACAGACATCCCAGACATCCAACGAATGTGCTTCGAGGAATCAGTCAATAAGCGCACCAGCGTCGCGCGAGCTCCGCGGCGGGCCTTCAATTACTCGGATGCTGCGGGTTTCCCAGATGCTGCACGCGCGCGAGGGACGCGCGAGCTGAGAACAAAAGAGCGGAGTATATGCACTGAGAAGGGAGATGAGCGGCCATGCACCGCACGGCAGCGCTCAGGACGCGGTGAGGTAACAGTTGCGCGCGAGGCGCCCATATCCGTTCCTCGGAGCAAGCATGCGTGCAGGAAACTCGCCGGCCTCGGTGTACGGGCGCGGGCGGCGCTGGCCCCGAATGCGGGGTGAGCAATATCGCTAATGGACGCTAATTAATCGCACGACGTTAATTATTTTCGGGATTCGAACGTCTTGGGATATTGCGAAAGCGGGGTCGCTCGAGGAGAAAGAGAAGGAGTACGTGTCTGAATGACTTTCTCTCACTCTCTTCATCTCCTTTCTTTATCCTTTTGGTTGCTCTTCGTTTTTGCCTGTCCTCCTTGTTCACGACTGTTGTTTTTCGCTCTTTATCTTTAGCGCGAAACTTCCACTGTCACGCCGCAGTTCTTCGGAAGGCGTTCAAATCTCCAGAAGGCGTCGTTAATTTAAATTGCGAACGGCGGCGGCCCTTTCTTCCAACCACGTAAATCCTCCTCATCTCGTGTCTGCCTCTCTCTCTCTCTCTCTCTCAATATCTCGCCATCTGCTCTCTCTCTTTCCTTCGCCGCCTCTCACCTTTCTCCAGACAGGCAATTGTAAGTGGTCCACGGCGGTGAGAATCTAAAAAATAACTAAACGCGAGCGCGAGGGAGAGCAGCGGCGGTACCCGCCGCTTTCCGCCTCTTGCGCTCCGACTCTCTTCCGCTTCCCGCCGACCACTTTGTGGAATTCGTTTCAAAGGAACAAATTCTGCGGCTGCCCATTCGGAGCGAAAACAGTTTTTGACTGTTCCTCGTGCGGCGGGCCATAAATATTTATTACGCGCGCCCGGTACCACGCAAGTTCTATGCCAAGTTAGCCATCTCTCTCCCCTCTTTTTCGCCCACTTCTTATTCTTATGTTCTTTTTAATTATTTCAGGTATTCAGGTGCGCACTGCCAAATGCCTTGTATCACGGTCCCTTTCTTTAGCAATACACAGAGGCCAAAACTGAAGAATTTTGGCACTGCTCAAGCAACGCACACACATCCATTTTTCCAACACACGAAACGCTCGTCGTTGTTTTGGCACCCGTATGTATTGCATTATTCTCGGGGGCCTATTGTCTGGGCGCGCCGAGTCGTTCGAGATTGCCGGTTGTTTCGGATTAATGGTATTCATTACGTTGACCATTAAATCATTGCATAAAGAAGCGTTCCCATTCTGCGCATTATACACTTGTTGCGGGCTTCCAGAACATCTGTTCGAATAGAACTGGAGTAAAGTGTGCCACGACAATAGATTGGTAGGTTCGTTTACTTAACCTTACTACGACATGCCAAGTCGCGAACGTGAAACAACCTATCCATGTCTATATATTAACGCTTACTAGAGCCTCTTTTAGTGGTAAAAGCTACAAAAGATGCGGCAGTGAAAGGTAAATTGTGGGGATTAACGCCAGGAAACAGCACAGTGGGTTATACGGCCCACCGCATGGAGGGCTGTGCATGAATTTTTGTCTACCTAGGGATTGTTATTAAGAGCGAAGAAATATCTCGCGCGAAAGGAAAGAAACACCAAGTGCGGCTATCGAGGGCGCGTGGCACGGGAGTTCTTCGTCTTCTTGCTGGAATAAACGGCGGCTTAAGACGCGCTGCTCTGGGCTCCTCGGACGTATTGGTCTTCAGCGTACTTGAAGCCTGGTCCACCGGACAACGAGGTCCTCTGACTTTACAGGGATCTTTAATGTCCACCTAGTTTACTGTACACAATCCTTCGTGCACTCCGTCCTCATTAAAATGCGGCCCTCGCGGCTGGGAATCAAACCCGCCGTCTCGTGTTCAGCAGCAGAACGCCCTAGTCCCTTACCACCGCGGTTTGTAGACGAGGGTGGTACAAAGGTCGTGTACGATGGCAACTCGGCTTTGATGCCTCTGCCTATGCCGGATGCAACTGTGATAGTAAAGCCTCATCTTCCTTGGCAGAGCTCGCTATGCGGCCTACGCTAGGCCTACGCTATAGGCAGCGTAGGCCGCATTACACACAGTGACAATGCGTCCTGCAAAAAAAAAAAGCAAGTCGAGATGCGCATAAATTAGAGAAAATGTGGAAATTCATAAATTAAGCGTTAAGCACAACGGAAATTACTAAGTATAGGCAACAATACAGATTTCAAGTACGATAGTTTTGTTCCTATCATTTTTGTCCCTGTCGGTTCTAGTACTTGATAGCTGCTTGATGTCATACCAACTAGACTGAACGTGAATATTTGTACAGATTCATGCCAAACAACTTTGGTCATATGTATTTACTGTGGCACATTGCGACTTGGCGTAAGCGTAGCGGAGGTATGTATTTGTTATAACAATGGTTTGTGTGTGCTGCACGAGGTGCGAATAGTTCGATCCGGTATGCTACGTCCGACAAAGTGCGCAGCGATGTTAGCGCTAAATTTGCCTAGCAAGAAATGAAAGTTTATTATTTATCAATTTTGCCTCAGCACACAAATCAGTGCTACTAATGTTATAATCAATGTTGTCCCACGCAGCCACCATACACCACGTGTTTCTTGTCGAGGCCGTGTAAACGCGCGAAAGAAGTGAAATTGAATAAATAAACTGTTTTATTCAATCAAGTTTCGCAGTTTCCTTATATTTTCGTTTGTACAGAGAATGAATGCAGTGGTTGGTTCGTACAGTACTGGGCCTCGAGAAGACAGACGACAATAAAATGGGTGAACCCAGTAAACACGCGGCCCATTTTATTATTTATTAGCTGAACACTACGTTCACTTTACTTCAAACAGCTCTATGCAACACATATGCTACAGCCATCATTGAGTCGATGTCTGCCAACTGCACCTTGCGAAACAACTGTAGCAGACAAAGTTTAACATGGAACGAACGTGTCACGCATTTGCCGCCAATATACAGGTGCTCGCGCCGAAGAAGTGTTGCCATAGCTTGCCACGTCCGAAACATGTTGGAGCTAACATCACCAACGTCACCCACTTTTCCATGGCTGTTACCAAACGCCTCTAATGCACACTTTCAAAGGCAATAGGCAAAAGAGCGAGATTTCCCAAATACTTAAAATGAATATAGATAAACATGAAATTAGTTTAGGCTGGTAGAGCATTCTTTACAAGGTCAATTTGGACTTATGTGGTGGAGAGCGACTAATGACGAGCAGTGAAATCAAATCTGATTTTTTTTTCTTGTTGCCGAAACCGCACCTCTGTTCAGATTTGCGGGCCATATTGATTTTTAGAGTACTTGCGCATGTTATGGCAGCTTTTATGCTTGAAAAGTTCTCAAAGCTCTCCTTTTCTCAGTCTGCGCTTACTTGCGAATTACATTTAAGCGTTTTCGGTTCATAAACACTTAAATAGCATTGAGTGGACGCTGTTAAAATATATGAAGTCAGAGGAATCTGGTGCCGGAATCTTAAGAAGTGCACCGCCCGGATCGTGTTTCGTGTCAGCGTTCCTAGAGTTTCTGAAATGCCTTGACAGTCTATGAGAGGCTTTAATTCAATTCATTGAGGTCTTTTTTATTTTTATTTTTTTCGCCAAAGCCATGATCTGATTATAAGAGATACCGTAGTCGGAGACGCTGCATTAATTTTGACCACCTGAAGTTCTTTAGGTAAGCACATTTGTGGCAGCTTTTCTCAGGTATTGGATGACGTCTACCGTACCTGCCGAAAATATGGCATCAGAGAACTTTGACGACAATGCTAAACCTAGAAGATCTAAATAAAATTTTAGAATACCAGCAGAAGCACTGCACTTAAAGTGCTAGCGCCTATTTCTGTGAATGTGGGCAACGTTTGATATAGAATCACACTGGTTCGTGCATCGCTTGCTCACCCGCTTTACTGCCTACGTCGGAGGTTTGTGCACTGTCTGGTAGCGTTTGCCAGCCAAGTCGCACCTTATAGTTTATAGGTAGTCGTAAGTTATTGAGACATTAAGAAAAAGCGCTGGATTATTTTTTGACAGGCAAATACAGGTACGTCTGCTCATTTTGAAATATTTTGGCCCTGGTTGGAGCATTGAATAGAAACTTGAGGGACGTCGGTGTGACACGTTACCGTGCTCAGTGCTCACGTGATTGTAAGACAAAAATGAGAATCAAAGTGAGTCTGTTAACAAAGGTACGGTGACTCTCCTGAAATCTATATTGAAGCATGTCCACTCGGACGTTCGATAGATACAGTTAAGGGCAAACAATTACTCAACCCTTTTGTGCACCTTTCCAATAAATTTTGTGTTCACTTCGCCGTGGCAAGACATGCGAAACAAATAACTTTGCATCGTTTGGAAAAATACGAAACATGCTTCAAGTGACACTGAAGTGAAAAACTTAGTTAATAGCGGACGCCCCTGTAAGTAGTTCAATATGCAAGAAACTCTGAACACATATACACAAGATGGATTCACAACTTGCTAAATCTTGGAACACGACATGTCGTTTGCCGTGGGCGGCGGGGGAAGTGAGGGTCACTACCGTCGATTCGGGTAGTCCGCCGTTTTGTGGAAGCCAACAATCATCGCAGGAAAATCAATACGCTTGTGCATTCGTCACCTCCACGAACCGGTGGCCTGCGATCATTTTTCACGGGCGTACAAATAGACGCATGTCGCAAGAGGATTGCACGGCGCCACGGCGGCATCTTTGGCAAGAACAGCTTGATGCATCACGTTTCCTGAGTTGTCACGCAAGCAAAGGCGGGTAATGTCCAGGGTACGTGTCGACTTAGCCTTGGGACGACCATATCCGCAGAAGCCACAGATGCACAGCCAAAATACCCACACTGGCTGACGACGCAGATCCGGCGGAGGTTTGGGAACGCCCGCCTGCGAAAAGCGTAAACAAAAGGTAGAGAAAGAGCATTATTAAACAGCATCAGAATTAACTGAGAGAAAGTCAGTAGCCGTTTTAAATGTTTAGCTTGACATGAAGAAACGACAGGTATCAGACTGAAAACAGTCGGTAGGACTAGAAGGAAGCTGCCTAGAAAAAAAAATTCACCGACGATTACGAAACTCCCTAACGCGAAATTTGAGCACAGCTCTATAGGTATTTTAATTTAGCGATGTATTGGCTGGCGTGGACAAGCGAGGTGAGGCGATCAATGACAGCGCGGAATGTTTGGAGCGTCAGGTCAGACTGCGTGATGAAAGCGCGGTATGCATATCAGGAACGAAATTGAACGCACGTTTGTAAACACACACCCAGTCACGCACAGAAAATGAATGGCTATGCTGGTGCGCGCCGGCTAGCGTGCGCTAGAAGACAGAAGTGCATATGACTGCGTGATTGAGTGAGCTTTACGAAACATTGTACGCAGCTGCGCCACATATGCGCCCAGTTTCTGGAAATCTGGGAAGAGAACGCCCTGCGGAAGACAACTGGAGAGTGAGAAATGTGTACGCCGGGCCTAGCACATTTGCTTCGGAGACATTTTGGGCAGACCAAAAGCAAACGACGAAGCTGCGTTAGCGGCGCCGAACGTAGATGGGAAAAAGCGCGAACTTTTAATGAGCTAGTAAAAGCGAACCATAGCAAACACGGTGCTCGCCATCTGGATGCGTGCAGGAAAGGATGACTGATGAGTGACATGCTTAATAATAAATGAGTTGTAATAAAAGGAGTGGAACGCGATAGCATTCAAAGATCCCTGACTGCTTCTCACGCTTTCCCGACAACTGCAGCTTAAGCAAGCGTAATGGTTAGCGGGAAACACTGGCGGCGAACGCTTTGCACGAAGGCGAGCTTTCTGGTAGAAAGGCGACCTCTTATGTGGGGCGATCCCGGAGATATTGCACAGCCCCGCCAGAAAAATTGCATAATCTTCAGGTTTCCGTTTTTGTTAAGTACTTTTAATATTCCAGACTGGGAAGATTTAACATAAAAGGCATGCGCTGTGGCTGTTTTGTTTCATGACATTTGTTTGTGGATTGTCATTCTCAAAATTCCAAGGAATAGCTTTGCCAAGAATGCCAGACAAGGTATGAGCAACATTAATGATAGAATGGTGTGGCAATATAACCCGCATATACCGTATGTCATATAAGAAGGCAGTGGCATATACATGTACCTAATATATATTCGGAGGGCCTGCGTGGTTGGGGATAATTCTCTCCGCCACCCGCCGACATAGCACGCCGACTGCCGACGCCGGATTTCTGTGACACGCCCCCCCCCCCCCCTCCCCCCTTAACGCTATCGTGTGAATATTAACCTTACCGCAAACGCAGACTTGGTATTAAGCCGCAAGACGCAGAAACGAATAAGCACGTGGCGACTCCATCTTAACATTCGCGCTCTAGCTGCCTGTGACGTCATACAATTTGGTGGCATCTGCTCGGGTCTAGTTCACGGATTAGCGATAAGCAATGATTACAACAAGGATATATTCTATAGGAAGTCGGAGTTCCACCTGGAGAGTTCTGACAATTTTCACTACACAAAAACGACGAAAACTCGCGGAAATTATTTCTAACATGCGGGCGTCGCTCTGACGTACCGGCGGCGCAGTTTGGGTGCGAAAAATGATGAGAGAAACATTGTTCTCAATTTTCTACATTACATTAACCAACCTTCTTCATACAAATAAATTGCGCCCGAGCCCTGACAGTTACGAGATAGCGCAGGGCTGGGCTAGTTAAAAATTAAATTACCTCGTAATAAAGGCTTGCCAAAACCACGATATGATTATGAGAATTACGGTGAAAATCAATTCGAATTAATTTCGACCACCGGGGGTCCTCTAACGTGCACCCAATGCAAGGTACACGGGTGTTTCTACATTTCGGCCCCGTCTAAATGTGGACACCACGGCGGGGATTTGAACCCACGCCTTCGGGCATAGCAGCGCAGCGCCACGGAGGATGAGCTGGGCTAGTTGGTTTAGATTCCTGGTAAAGGATCGCAAACAAACAGACGAAGAACACTTAGACAGAAGAAGCGCTTGTTGTGTCGAGGGTATTTAATTGTGTCTTTTTGTTTCCGCTCCCTTAGGATGAACCTGGAAGTTACATTTAGTGTCCCTTTAAGGCTCAATCATACGCATGCCAGTTTCAAGCCACGGCGACCAGCGACAGCGACGAGAGACAAGTTTGGCTGTCGTGGAGGGCAATCTGTCGCCGTCGCTTGTCGCGTGACTGATTTCTGGACAGCCCGAAAATTTCTCTCGGCGTTTGGAAGTTCGCACGGCGGCTTCCGGTAGCTACCAGTGATTGCAAAACAACTTAGAAGCACCCATGCTACTCAGGCCGCCCGTTTGGATATGGTCGCGTATATTAAAAAAAAACGCTCTTACGCTAGAACTGTTCGCAAGAGCTAATTCCAGCCAACCCTGATGCCGGACATATCATTAGCGAAGGCAGCGGCCAACGGTAAAGAGCACTTCCGAACAAAAAAAAAAAGCTTTGCGCATTAGTTACTGGCTCTCCGTCATGACACCAAGAAATAAACGGTAAAATCAGTCTGCGGTTATTCTAACCGCACGCAGAAGGCAAATTATTGGCGATGGCTTAGGCCTGAAAAGCCACCGAGAGCTGCGAGAGTTTTTTTCTTCTTCTTCTTCTTCTTCTTTTTACCAAATAGGGTGTGGTACAGCACTCAACGCTGACGACGTGGAACGCATTTTCGATGGAAATGACGGCACACAAAACTAGATATATACTACACACTGGTTAAAACGTTGGTCATATAGCACGATTGCATATTTTATTTATTTACGGGCGCGCGATTGCATTTATTATTCAGCCTAACAATGAACATTTGTCGCTACTTTTTGTGGTGTCACGTCCATGTGGTTGCCCCACGCCGCGACGTGACTGCACGACAGGTTCAGCATGTCGCATTCCTTGTCGCTGTCGCTTGAATATCGCGTGCGTATGGTTGTTTCTTTAACCTCTAGGATTAAGCATTAAGCTGTATGCCGTAATTCTTCATGCATCGCTCGGACCGGGCAGTATTCTGCCATGTGCTAGCTTTTCACTTGTGTGACTGTAGCTGATATTTTGACAGCACCGAATTTGCCTGGCATGGACTGAATTTTGCTTATTGCTCGTGACAAGAAGAGATACGATAGACAGTGGAGTGGTTCACTTCACCTAATGAAAAACTAGCTCATTTAATGTGTAAAAGTATATCAAAAGCGCCGGCCAATTGTTCACATAATTCCTACGGCTTATTGTTGTAGAGTGGAGGTGTTTTTATCTTAAAAACCTCGGAACTACATCACAGGATGAGGCACCTTGTGCTAATACTAATTTAGAAAGATATGAAATGATTTAATTTCTGTTTAAATATAATCTAACGACTTGGTTTTGTTTTCATATCACAATACTACTCGCTGTTTCATGACTTCCTTTTATTTTATCTGTTGTTATTTATCACTTAACATAGTTTTTGTACACTAATAGCAGAGTGCGCACTTTTATTTTATTTCATTTTATTTGCTTTTGTTCTGGTAGCTGAGTTTGTTTTTCTTTTTGGAGTTGAAAAGTCCTATCGCTGTCCTGCCTCGAAGAATATTTAGTCGATAAGCTCCGAAAACACGGTCAGAACTAAGATCCCATCCATTGCTTTATTTTAAAGAGGTTCAAAGTGTGTTGAGTAACTTGTGACAATTTCAAAGCCATGCGCCTGCGCGTGACGTTAGTTTGTGTGCATATTGTGTACTGCATGCGTGCCCGCTCATCACAGTGCGTTTTTGCAACACGTCTGGGTGGTAGTGAAAAAGAAAAGTGGATTGGGGATGCCGCACCAAACACTTTATTATGCTTTAGGCACATTATTTATCCTCTCTTGATTCAAGTTAGATGGGGTATGAGCTCAACCATTCCCTTAAATCAGTTCAAACAAATGCAGGAGATTTGCACAACATTCCATGGGGTATGGCCCGTTCCGTAAAGTACTGGCCTTGCTGGTAAATCTGAAGCTGCTTCATGCAAGAATGCCGCAGCCACATTCTGCGTGTGTCACATTTATGTAGACGCTTTGTCAACATGCTGCGGACTTTCTAATGAACAAATGTACAGGCCAAGAAGCCGGGAAAATATAATTAAGGGATACTTTCAGCATTTGGTGGCTTTTCCGCCACAGCAAATTCTCATGAACCTTAACAATACCATTTACGAAGAAGTACGCGACAAGGGGATCTATCTCATTACACAGCTTTTTTTTTTTTTTTTTTTTTTTTTTACTTGTGTGTAACGCGCGCTGCTTCTTCAAGCTAATCGCAGCTGCTCGTTATAACTGCGTGGGAAGACGAGTATCCGGATACAATCAAGTCTCAGATATAGCTTAGAACAATGAGAGTCTAAATATGGGCGAGAGATGGCCGTCGTGAGTCGCAGATGGCTCGCATATCATTATGTTATGCGTCTCCGACTACAATTTTTATCCTCGTGGCATATTCTGTCCTAATTTGTTCTCGTGCAAACGTTCTTTTTCGCGAGAGTTGCAACATTTCACTAGCAGCACAATTTTCGCATTATAGACACCACTTAAATTGTCTAGCGCAAGTGTGTCAATGCATTGTTGTCACAGTCAGGTTATAACTTCGTGTGAAGTACACGCCCGTGATACACAGGGTGTTTCCGCGAACACTTTCCAAAATCCTTAAAGGTTGCCTTTTCCAGATAGCACAATTCTAGTTCATGAGCTGGTCTACTCCAAGAGGCGGAGATTACTTGCACAAGAAATTGAAATGCATAATCGAATAATTAACAGAAATTCACTAATTAAGTTTTTAACTAATTACCTGATGGTCCATATTGCAATTTACAATTTGTAGCCGTGGAGTTCACACGGCGGATCCACTTGGAACGAATTTTCGGGATGACACCAGTTTCGAGATATCAATTCCCTAACTTTGCGGAGAAATGCATTGGCGTTCCAGTTAGGTTCTTAACAAAACGTCGCTTTATGCATTGAAGCACAAATTAACCTCTCCAAAGTGGTGTCACCCTGAGAATTAGTTCCAAGTGGATCCGCTTTGCGAACTCCACGGCTACAATTTGTATATTGTAATATGGGCCATCAGGTAATTAGTTAAAAACTTAATTAGTGAATTTTTGTTAATTAGTCAATTATGCATTTCAATATTTTGTGCAAGTAATGTCCGCCTCTTTCAGTAGACCAGCTCATTAACTAGAATTGGGCTATCTGTCACAGGAAACCTTAAATAAATTTTGAAAGCGTTCGCTGAAACACCCTGTAGAATCAGAACCTTTTTCCACGAAAGCTGCATACGTTGACTGTTTGCTCACCGTGCCCTTACCTGAGAGATATTTTATCCGGGGTAAACAAAGACTACACTTGTGTGTGAGTAATTGCAGTTCACACTCACATAGTAATTCCGCTTTGAGCCTCTGATGCTTTGTAAGCAATAGTTTACCCAGCACCAGCTCTCAGCACTACGCTCGACAGGATTGACAACCATCCCCTTACTGAAGCCAGAATTCTTGTTCCCTGGTCCCAGCCGACGTCGGTACGAACTGCTTTAAAAGCGCTAGCATGGTCTATTTTTTTAAGAAAAAGAACTCCTTGAAAAAGTATTGAATGTGCGAACTGATGCGTTCCTTTTTTATTATTTTTTTATCTTCTCTTGTTTTCTTATCTTTTCTGCCCTTACCCCATCCCGCTGTGCAGAGTAGCCAACCGGACACTTAACCTGGTGAACCTCTCTGCCTTTCACCTCTTATTTTCCTTCTTTGAGCATGTTTTTAGTCAGATTTCTCATTCATTATAGAATTTATCTTTCTCTTGTTTAGCGTGATGACATGATATTGTAGAGTAACAATGACTAAATAAAGACGATATATTTTCTTCTTTAGCAAGTTCATTTAAAACGTGACTACTTCTATAACTGTTACTCAAGCCTGCCCGCATGCATTTTAACGCCAGTTTTTTTAATGTGTAATCAGTCATTGTACTTTTCATTGCTATAGATTTACGTTTCTGCCATTTATACAGGGCTATTAATCGCTTTCCGTGTGTCACACTAACTTTAGGCCTCTATCGCGCGCTAATTTTCTCTCCTCTGACCATTTCTCAAGTCTCTGTAAATAATTATTTAGCTCTAACTCATATTTCGCATCCATTTCCGATCTTAATGGCGTTTCTGGTGTTTACTGTGTCTTTATATAGCTAGGTGCGCCCATTTTGGTTTTGACCGCAAGCAATTCGCGCCTCATCTGCGTTTTCCTGTAGAGCGTGCTTTGCCGCAATAATAACTATATTGCGGCTAAGCACGCTTTAGGGCGGCATGTTTTCGTTTAATTTAATCTTTTGTTATGTATTCTCTCTTTGTTTCTTCTGTTTGATTCGGTAGAGCTTTTGCTTTTCTGTTATTTTTACAGGGCCCTACCTCTACAGCTAAAATCGTATCATTATCCGCCTAGGTACGTCTGTCTTGTACTTGCAGCACCAGAATCACAGCTGGCCACGATAGTCTTAGAGGGAACACTAAAGAGAAATACCTAAATAGTTTACACTGATAAAACAGACTTTCAAAACTCTGTTTTTGTTTAATTTCCCGGTCAGAGGTTGATTATTACACGAGAAAAAGGAAAGCCGCCAAAGTTTAAAATTTTGAATCTTGCGCCGTGACCTCTGCGCCAGTAAGTCAGTGCGACGTCATAAATTTCAAACTATTTTCTTGTATTTGGACCATTGTGGACCGTTGCTTCAAGTTCTTGAAACTGGCTATGCTCAGTCTTTGGCTCTTTTGGAATATAGTGTAGTTCATTTTTTTTATCAATAGTAAGTTAACTAGGCCCGAGAAGACGCCGTCAAAATTTGCCGACGTCACGGCGAGGAGGTGCAGGAACTTGACGGTTTTCGTCTTTCCGTCTTTTCTGACTATTTCCGGCATTGTAAAGAGGTAATTTATTAGACAGCACAATTTATTTTTTCGCTTTAGTGTTCCTTTACCATGATACCTGTTGCAGAGTTAACTGAGTCAATGGCGCAATCAAGCAGAGTAAACCTTCAGCCATTATGAAAGCATTCTCGACACTTGTATTGGAGTTTGGAAACATAGTTATAAGAGTAAACAGTCAGGAACGAGTGATACATTCTCTGAGAACAAAGAATCCAGTTAATCTTTTTTTTGTAATTTGTGATACCGGAGGTCAGGTTTACCTTTTTGTCCTTTGGAAGACTCCTTGTTGTGAATGCCGTCTTGAAAGTGCTGGACAGCCCATCGGCCATTTGTTTTGTCAGGGTTCTTGGCTCCTGTCACGGTGTTGCTTGTCGGCTTCCGGTGAGGCCAGTCAGCGCCACCTGCCGATAAAAAAGAGAATTCCGTAGAGTGTGAGATGAATAAAAAAATGCACCTCCACTCTTTTCGAAGAAGAACACTTGTGAGTGAGTGAAACAACTTTATTGAAACCAGCAGATTGAGGCCTGGGCCTAGGCCGCGCCCGGGGCGGTAGAGAGACCGTGTCTCCCAGCCGCCTCTCGAGCTCGCTGGATGGCACACAGTTGGTCTTGCAAATCTGAGCTGATTGCACTTGCGGCATTGAATTTACTCCCGGGCATTGTCGTGTTTTGTGTCAGTTTTGTAAGCACAAAGATGAAAATTCTCATTTTGTGCCTTCTGAGTGTCAGGTTGTAGTGTGAGGTTTCATGCGAATGTATGAGGTGTCATGCGTTCGTATAATTGGTAATGCCACTGAAAAAACGTGTAGCATAAAGTATATCCCCGAGGGAGTTCCTGGCTTGGTTATCGTCGCACATTTAATGGTCACTCATTGACATTCTCAAGCCACTTTCTGAAAGTTGTAACGGGTAAATATTCCGCGCTGATGTAAGAACTATTCCGCCGGCTTCGTCTCAATGGAAGCACACAAGTTACTTATACGAGTACACAGTATTAATACTCATAATTACCAGCAACTGGATAGCTCACACCTAGTCTGGTTTCCGGCTCATCAGGGCCACTCGGTCAGCTCCAATGGCTGCAATCCTAACGAGCAAGCTCACTCTGCTGTGCGAGATCTCACATGCCGCGCATCAGATCAGGAACTGCTCCAGAATGACTGCGGCTCCTACAAAGACCCACTTAGTACTTTTCACGACATCACCTCACACTATAGGGACGGCAGGAAGTTTTTTCCTCCCCCCCCCCCCCCCCTCCATCCGAAGCTGAACCGAGCTCAGGCAGTCACATTAAGAATGCTTCAAACTAAATATTATCTTACACATTTTGTGCTTAACAAAATTGACCAGGAGTTCCCCGCGGAATGTACAAGTTGTGGACACACTCCGTGTCTATTTGATCATATGTTCTGGCTGTGCCCCAACCAAAGGGCTTCGGACCTCAACAGTGAGGAGGACTGGAGTCGACGCATATCCAGCGAAGTCCTCCAAGATCAACTCCTGGCCGTCCGGAGAGCTCACGACATCGGGAAAGCCTTTGGCCTACCGGTGCCTTCGTGGGCGAAGTCACCGACTTAGCCTGGGGGCTTTTGCCCTCGGGCTCTATAGTTTCTCTGGACCAAAATTAAGTGCTTGCCATGCCATGCCATGATGTAAGAGTGCAAAAATAATTAAATGTGAGGAAGGGCGATTTATATTTACGCTTTTCAGTAATGTGCTATTTATGGCCACACATTTATGTTTACGGGGACCAGCATTTATTATACGAGGGAGCTGGGACAAAATGTTTAATTATCTACTGACAAGGGAGTGTTGCGCTGGCAATAGCAAGATCGGATATCGGTATAAACGGATTGACAACATGGGTCACATGAAATGTTTCCATAACGCACCCCTCTTATTAACAGCAGCAATTCAAGTCATACATATAAACCAAGCACCGAATAAAGAATAACTGCCATTAGCGCTGAAAGCCCCAGCACGAAAACGGGCAAAACAAGCAAAGCAAACTATTCGCTTTAAAATGGAATAGTAAAAAAAGATCAATTCGGTTAACAAAGGAACGATGCGATTGACAGCGTATATTTGTTGCAATGATGTTATAAGATAGCGCGTATTGTTTCGTTGCGTAATTTCGTTGAGAACAGAGCCGGTGAACGGTGCATCTGTAGCGGTAAGTACATAAGGCTATGCGTATATGGCGACCAGTTATATGTGTGCTGTCCTGTGCTGAGCGATGTTGGTCGATGACGTAGTTAACGTGAAACGGAAGTCTGAGGGAGACCTCGAGAGAGCCTGCTTCCACGATAAAAATCAAGTTCTTTCTTTGTTTTTTAGCAATCGCAGCCTGCAGCCGGACAGCAGTAAATGCCTGAGGGTAATTATTCAGCCAAAGTAACGACAACGGCAAAGCTCTGGCCGTGACAGCGGGCGCTTGACTGCGACGGGACGTCTAAGCTTGCTAAAGGCAACGAATCTCTTCGCAAAGGACGGCGTGACGGGACGACACGCCGACGTACAACGCGACGAGCTGCGATTTTAAGTGCTGACCGATGCACGCGTCCCGTTCATTTTTCTTTCCTTCTCGCGGTTCTCCCTGTCTCGTCACACCGACTCTCCTTTCACTACATTTTCTGTTCTCTTTTTCTCTCGCTGCTGTTTCCAAAGCATCCCTCGTCACGGCCACATTCATTCCGGAGGAATACTCGACGAGGGGGTTCTCCGTGCTGGATAGTGGAGGAGAACCAGACAGGCGCGGCTGTTTCCATCCCCTTCGTCGGCTCTGGAGGGGGAGGAGGGGAATTCTCTTTGGGGTGGAGGCAGCTCGCGCGTCCGCCGCGATTCAGTCGTGGGACGCTCATGAGCCTTCAATGCCACTTGCCGCCGACAAAAACCCCGGGAATCAAAAGGTCCCCTCAGATCGCCTTCCACTGACGTCACCTCGGATAGCGGTCCTGGCGGGAAGACGCTTCACACGCAAGGCGTGGAATAGCGGGGCTGTAACGGAAAAGGAGGGTGGGGAGGTGTTGGAGGGTGAAGTGTGGGAGGCAGTGCGTGTTCGTCCGTTCGTCCGTTCGTGTGTGCGTGTGTGCGTGTGTGTGTGTGCGTGGAGACGGCTGTTTATGCTCACTTTTATTTACGTCTCTCCTCGAGATCCGCCGGTGCTAGGAGCCTCGTAGATGCGCCGTGAAGGAAGCGCGCGGCGCTTTCGCGCAATCAATGTGTTTCTCTGGACTGGCGCCACAGGGGAGAGCGCGCGCGCGGAACCACAAAAGGGGTGCCGCGCCAGTCCAATGCAGGCATTCGCTCACGAGTAGCAACGGGAGCGGATATAGAGAGAGACTGACTTCTGAGAAACGACGAAAAAAAAAAGAAACGGAGGGAGAGAGAGGGTCGACTCCTGCGCTCGAAGAGGGACGAGCCTTCTTAGGTTGCAGGCCGAACGAAGAGCGGCGCGAAACAGGACACTACGGGTACCGAGGAAGATACCACGCCCTGGAGATAGAAAGGCGCTGGTGGGTCAGACATACAGAAGCGGGAAACGCAAGAAGCAAGCAAGCAAGCTGGACGCGACGTGAGAGCATAAGGGTGAGGAGTAAAAAAAAGGCGGCAAAGCATCGCCGACCCGGGGTTGTTTCAATGGAGGTCCTCTTTCTGACACCACGGGTGTCGACCACGATACTGGGTCGACGCAATATAGAGGGGAGCCCAAGGAACTTTATTTTTTCTCGCCGGCCGTCGGTTTGTTAGCGCGCTTTTGTCTCTTACGTTATACCTGCTTGTGTCAGCCTCGCGCACAATCTCACCCGCTATATCGTTCGTTTGTTTTCTTTTTTTTTCTCATAATACCTTTTTTTTTCTTATCATGGCTTTCATGGCTGGCTCGGCTGGCCTTACGCCGTCGTGACTGTTTGCTTGTTATCTTTCATTTATACGCGGTTCTCCTCTTCTGCGTGTCGCTGTGCTCCTATCGGTTGTCGCATATAAGGAGAAGCGGAGATTGATTTTTCAGGCACTCTTTGAGTGGCACTAAGGGCGTCGACGAAGACGACAGCCGGTGCGTTGCAAGGCGAATGCACACTGACACGTCACGATAACGTGGAAGGCGGACCATATATCCAAATAATCTTGTATTTATACAGGTGGTTGAAAAAAATGGTGCCTAGTTCAAAAAACAATAAACATAAGGTCATAATAATATCTTTTAAACTGGGAACAGTGGGATCTCATCTTTTATGTGAGCGCCGAAGCTGTTCGTCCTCATACGCGCGTTTTCCTATTACGAAACTTGTTCACATCCCAGTTACGTAACGCTAAAGAACAGCAAGACAAAACACGTACGTCAGACACTGCTCAATCTGGACTAAATTTTTCTCGTCTATAATGTACCGGTTCTATTTGTTATGCACATACATCGCCTCTGATACTTTTTGCTTATTACCGTGCAGAAGACTACAACTGTTACGTTGGTTCATGCTTACACTTAATCCCGATCTGTATTTGGGCTTAGCAACTAAGTATAAACAACATCTGTGCGACACCACAATCGGTTCTGTTTTGATGTATAATTTTGCAACCAGAATTTACACGCGTGGAAGTAAAAGCACAAGACAAAATATACAACGATAGTTTCACCAGCAGACAGCGCGATCCCCAGAGCTCGCGTCACCACTGGAACCAGAAATTCAAATGGAAAAGTTTAAACGTCGTTATTGAAAAACACAGACCATCCACATTTCCATTGTTGCGTAACCATCGGCCCGATCTCTCGCGGAGATGCCTACTCAACAATGCAGCTGGACGGGAAACAGGTTGACACAAACAGAAACCGACTTTCAATTTTGATGCTTTTGTTAAGAAAGCAAATACGTAAACACGCAGTCGCAGATACGTCGTGCGCTACGAGTTTCCTCGTCGTCTCAGTTGTTTGGCAACAGCACGTAAATCTGTATTTAGCGGTTTCTTCTGATGTACATCGCTGCAATGATGCAACGAGAACTTGTGATTAATCAGCACTCCCGCGATTATCTTTCGCGCGAATGCTCAATGTCGTTGCTAATTTTTACCCCCGGGAACGACTTAGTGAGCGGAGTTTTTGCTGTCACTTTCTGTGCACGCGTTTCGCTGTTATTCTTACTTTCTTTCGAAATAGTCCGGGAGTAGAGGTGGTGTGCTCCGTGAGAGCACAAAAAACAGAACAACTAGAGATACACATATTAAGTGTCAGGTAGTGGGAGATGTACGATACATACTACGATCACGATCACATTTTATTCTTCTGTTCTCTCGAGCTGGTAGCAAGAAATCAGATAACCTTGAGTACGTCAAAATAGCACAATAAGTATTAAATTGTGGGGTTTACCGTTCATAAACTGGTACTATGGGCTATGAGGTACGATGTAGTGGAGAACTCCGAACCAGCTTTGATCACCTGGGGTTCTGTGCAGCCAAAACACGGCCCACCGAAAAGTCTTTTCATTGCGACCTGTGGGAACTGCCTCTGTGATCCGCGCTAGAGAACAGACGCAGCGACATCGCGGCACGTGGAAGAAGAAGACGAGGCATGCTCCAGCTGTCGCTGGGCCTGCTGGCCGGAAAGTGTTGGTATTCTGTTTACATTTAAGTACATCAAATAGCCCTGTTTTGGGGTTCTACGTGAGGAATGGTCAAGTACACATAGAAACGAGTCAACAAATGGGGAAGAAACGGCAACTACAAAAATGCAAAAATACGTTTGAATACCAATAAATGCAAGCAAACGGCAAATTCAAAGCATATACAAAGGGGAAATATAAACATGAACCTATTGAGAATTAGTGCAATTAAAAGAGAAAAGTAGGTACGAAGGTGAAAGTTAGACATGCCAGGTATGCGGTATCGGCTAAAACAAGTTGTTGTAAATAGTACAAGAAGTTCACTTGACATAGAGATATAAAGATTGCAAAGTACATCGTTACAACTTATCAACAACTTCAACTTATGGCCAGGGCTTCGGGTGTGCGGCTTCTCTATACAGAAAATGTCGCAATGCGGCCGCCGCTGTCTGGGAATTGAACCCTTGACCTCGTGTCACCGCGGCTCTGCTTCCTTTTTTTCTTTTTTTCATTTTTGTTACCTGCTTCATTTCTGCACAACACAAACAGTCATTTGATGTGTGCTTATTTATCCAAGAATCATATAAAATCTTGATCACGCTGAATATTCCACACATCTCATATTTTGGCCATGCTTTCAGTAAAATATTCATAATGCTAGTGCGCATTGATGTGCCAATGTTTATGTATCATCACACAGCGCGATAGTGCGTGCATGCCAGGGAGGAAAGCGAGATCGAGACTGGCATATCCTACATGCTCCACGGCTAGAAAACGACTGTAATAAAATTATGATGGAAGAATATGAATTAAGGAAAGAATAATGTCGACAGAGAACGATAACGATTTTGGAGTATGGGATCATTCTACTGCTTAGCTCCTTCCTGCAGAGCTTCGATAAAATGTGAACAAATGAAAGCTGCAGAAACTGATTGGACAGAGAATTCAAAATAAAACGCCAACGACTGTAATCTTTTCTTTTCTTACCTTAACTGGTTTCTAACGTCGTCGTTTTTTTTTTTTTTTTTTCTAGTTGCAAACCAACAAACTGAGGAACCGTTGTTATTCGCAGCTGTAAACCTCACTGTCGTCTTTGTTCAGAATAATATAGAAGACAGACGAGCCCGCGAAAGCGGGAATACGAAGCAAAGAAGCCTTAAAACAGAGATTGCGCTGCCGCGTTGGTGACCGGCAGGAATAGTGTTCGCTCTGTTGTTCTTCCGAGGACGGAACAGCTCTCGTAAATTCCAATAAGTCTTCCCTCAAAGCACCGGCTGTAAAATGCTTTTATTACTACGGCAGGTTACCCTCTACAAGGCTATTCCGGCCGGCGAACCCGTGTTACGGCGTCGGCCGAACAGGCGACCTCGCGCAAACATTGCATTGAGAGTGTGTCACAAGCAGAAAGACGACGCAGAAGCAATGTGCTCGCGCTTACAATGCGAAACTCTATATTCTGGAGCGACGCAGTAAGTGACTTTTACAGAAAGGAAACTGAAGAGAAAAGTGCAGCGCCGTAACTGTCTCTCGTTGTGAGGACGCCTCAACAGCACAGCACAGGGGAGGGGTGAGGGGAATAAAAGAAGAGGAAGGAGGCCTCCCCAGTCCATCGGCCAGGCCGACCGCCCGAAGTAGCCGGAGCGGCGCACTGAACGTCCTGTGCGTCACCTACTGAAGCATGTTGCGGAAACAATAGGACTGCATGGGCTAGAAAATAAATGCATTCTCGCTGTGCGACAATAGCAAAGGAACAACAGGTGCCAAACTGTGACCATAGCACGTACCGTAAAAACGAGTAAAACACGTCACCAATATGCAAAGTACTTGTATTTACGTCGAATCAACGTTTTGTCCGTTGCCTAAAGAACTTTCTGCTGGGATGCTGAATGGACAATTAATCACGCCCTTTGGCGTAATTTTATAACTGGCCCGTGGCGTTGACATCAGCTACTTTTGTAATGAAAATAGCTTTTCATATAAGCGATATTTTCATTGACATGTGAAGTGGATCGACATTGTTAATAATAGCGACATAACGCACACGAATGTAGAAGTGCAAAGTCATACCTCACAAAACACTGAACTGGAAAAATTAAAACGCCATAAAATGCGAGAGCGCCGTTTCACTAAGTAAACGCACTTCATTATCCAGATGTTATGCTCTAACAGCCAATAAATTTAACGACGTACAAATATGGGATTTGAGGGGGCGTTTGATAACCTCCACAATCGTATTCACTAACCACTGATTCTCGATAACATTGCAGGAATAAACACTACAGAAACAAGGAAGTTATATAGCTGGCATCTCATCCCTACAAAAGCGCGCATACTTGATTAAGTGCGTGCGTTTTCCTTTGAAAACGGGTGCTCAGATATGCACTTTTCTGAACGCGCTGGAGGCTGGACGGCAATCGAGAAGATGACGAAATGCCGAATGTGCCGACGACGTTGCCAATGTCGGCTGCAGCCGAGCAAACTGACGGTACAGAAGGCGATGGTTGAAACGGACCGTGTCAGCGTCACGCCCTACACCCGTACGCGCGGGCGACGAGGCGAAATTATCGCGGAGCGGAAATGAAACAGCACGCGGACAGCTTGACAGCTCACGAGAGGAGCCCGCTATCACTTTCTGAGCCTCCCCACCACTCGCTTCGACGAGAAGGGCGCATTCCGACGCTCATTTTTCCTTGTCCTTCAAGCCTTGGGACGCGAGCGTCCTCTTCGTCGCCACCCAATGGGCCAGCACCGCTGGCCGGAGTTCTCCTTTCTTTCTCTCATTTCACACTTATACAGATTTTTTTCCCGTTTTTTTTTTGTAATCCTTCTTACTGCCGCTATTTTCGTCCCGTCATCCTGGACGTCAGCGCCGGCCTTTTCATTTGCCGCCACCAGCCGCGCGTTCCAGGCCTCTTTGCAACCACCTTTCCTCAGCAACGGCTGAGACACGGGCGCTGCTTATTTCTTTTTTTTTTTCTACCTGTTCTGGGTTGTTTTTCTGTAGCCATCGTCTTCATAAGCGTAGCGTTTACCGCTGCTGCCGCTCGTCTGAAGGCGTCACTCTCCTGTTTTATGATGCGCAGGGTGCGATGGGTGGACGCAGGAGGGTGATGGGCCAAGAAGGACACCCCCACTGCGCACGTCGAGATCAGTCGTTGTCGTCGCCTCGGTGGGTGGCCTCAGTCCTTCTCTCTTTCGCGCAATCGATACCAGATGGCGCAAGTGACCACGCGAGCAGGCCGGAGTACGATTAGTGGCTGAGGGTCAACGAGAAGATAATCGAACAGCATCCCCGACACCCTTCCCGCAAGGCCTTCTCCGCGCACAACGCTAGTAGAACTACACAGCGCGTCGTCCACTCCTTCTCACTTAGTCTGCTTCCTCTTCTTCGGTTCGCCTAGATTTCCCTCCTCCTCGTCTGCACACCCTGGTGACTCTTTCTCGCCGTTCCCTTCGTTTTTCACGCCCACACAACCGCGCTCATCTTTCCTCCTCCTCCTCCCCGCATCTTTCCTTTTCCCGACAATGTTTCATAACTTGACTCATCGCTTTCCCCTTTGTGCTGTTTGCTGGGCGTTCTCCGCTGATGCAGTGCCGTCCGCACGATTCGTTTCCTCCTACGGCTCTCGTTGCTCCGCCGTTGATAAGGCCTTTCTTCTACCGCCGCGTACACGGTTGGAGCGAAATGAAAGGAAATGACGTCTTCACTTTTCCGCGCACTGCTCGGCAGCGTCTAAATCCATGTCGGCAGAAGCAGCAACGTGGTGCAACACCACTTCTTTCAGCGACGGGGGCCCCGTCGCGGAAGGGGAGGCCAACCCCTCAGAAAACTCTTCATTGAATAGAACGCTAAGACGTCCGGTGGCAAACTTGAGACGCCTTGCGCAAGCTAAACGCGCCACCGGCGGCTCGGAGCGCGCCGGAGGAGAGAGTCGAAGGCGAAGCTGCAGGCAGCATCCCCCAAGCCTCGGCGTTCGGAATCCGCCTTTGGCCATTGCGGCCGGGGTTTCTCAGCGTCTGTGGAGCATGAAAGCGGATAGCGACTTAGTCGGGGCCTCCCCTTTTCAGAGAGCTGGCGCAGCCAACTTTTCTCGCAGCGTGCCTGCCAGTGTGGAAGTGATTGCTGCTATAACGACGTCGTCGAGCCGGGGCCGCCAGAGCTGTACCTATAGAGACAAGATTTGCTTAGAGGAGAGCATCTCTCGCAAAAGCCGTGCACTGCTGCCCAAAGGAACTGGCTAGATGGAAAAGGTCCGCTACCGAATTCTTACGCAAGTCCGCGCCCCTTCGTGATGGCAACCCTTCGTGGGGTTCGTTTTGGCGACGCGCAGCGCCGGTCTCAGTGGAACCTACGAGCCGCGCACGATTCAAGTCAAGGCTGTTTGCTACGCTCAAGGACACTTCGCCTTTGTGGGTAATGTACGAGTGTACGAGATGATGGTATGGTGCACCAGGCGGCACTCGGGCTATAGGGCACCGAGACAGACGTAAATAAACATTGGTGAATCGAAAAACGAGTCTCGCAGGTTGCGTAAGCTCCATGGAGATATTAAAGTTAAGTTTCGTTGGCAAGCCCCATACGTTTACGAAAGAATTGTGCAGCAAAAGAGAAATTAATATGCATAAATGTCTTATGCGAGTGGGTGCCCCTTTGCAACGGTTCGCTTACTATCAGATGCCTACACTAGCCCTTACCCTGCATGCCAATTTCCCTATCATAAAACCTTCACCCGAGCTTCCTCTTTATGATGAAGTGTCTCTTACCATGCTTTTTCTTCTGCTGGCAAGCACTTCTAAAGCTCATCTCGTAAATATTTAAGCAAGGTTCGCTTGCTTGCTGCCTGCCAACCCAGCACTTCAAGCAATTTGTTGAGTTTAAATTTTGCTAAATGTTGCTTTTTACGATTTCAAGCGTCTGGTCGTTTTCTGCGTGATCATACTGATCTACATGAAATGTACGCTGCTAGACTCTGAAGTCTTCCACATCGCATTTTAACTACTCGTCGCACTTGATTTCTTTTTTTCTCGATTTATTGTAAGCGCGCACCAAACATTTAACTATGGCCGTTCATCTGTGCATTATAAGAAAGAAGGAATATGTTCTCAGTTTTACAGAATTCGGTATTTTTGATGCATAATTAACGCATGATTCGGGTGATAGAACAAAAGCGTTCTAATATAGTTGAGGTAGGCAGTGTACCAATCGGTGTAATGAATCAATTCAAGTTCAGACAAACACGTACGCACACAGCTTCAACACAAAACAGTTGAAGTTCAAAGAGCCTGTTGACGAGAAATAAGACTTAGGTTTGGGCTAGTTGGTTCATTTTACAAATATTGGCAGGACAATGCGCAAGAAAACATGGAAAAAGAAGTGACATGCAAAGCAGGACGGGCGCAGTCCTGTTTGACGTGCCCTTTCTTTCGCCTTGTTTTTGCATGCTGCCCTGCCTATGCTTGAAGAGTTTTCTACAAAAAATATGCTCTTCAAGCTACGCACGTTATACAGAGAGAGAGAACAGCAACGTATCAGCCAACAGAAGTATTATTGCGATAGCAATTATATGGACACTCAAAAGCAGATTTCTGCCGTCGGCGTCGCCGTCGCCGTCGCCGTGAGGTTCCGTATGACGTCAATGGAGATGAAATCGTCGCCGCGCGCCGAACGCTGTATGTGCAGTGAAAGGGCGCGAGGGGCGCGCGCTTTCACGGGGAGTGAACGCACGGCGGAGAACAAACGCGCGTTCTGCGCCGTGGTCCCTTAAGGGCTGCAGAAGTAGGCGTCTCTTTCCTCCTTTACAATCACCATATATGTAGAGCAAACGCGCCTTCTTCCAACGCGCGAAAGGCGATGGGGGGGGGGGGGGGGGGGCGAGGGAAGGGGGGTGACGTTTAGCTGCGGCACCAAGTGCCTATTTATATCAGAGGCTCCGGCAACAGTCAGCAACGTACGCCGCACGCATTTTGTGCGAACGCGGGCAAAACGCCGACGGCGTCGACAATAGTTCAGCAGCACCGACGCCGGTGCTGCTGCATGTCCAAGTTTATACAGCTGATAAAGCTATTATCATTACTCCGTATAGCTCTCTACAAATTTGCTATCGCAATTGATGCTTCGCCTTTCAGGTGAAACTGCGACCACTTTTTAACTCCTCTCAAGTCTTTGACAATTTCTTCCCAAAGTGAACGGAGTATTGCCAACACACACACGCACACACACAAACACACACACACACACACACACACACACACACACACACACACACACACACACACACACACACACACACACACACACACACACACACACACACACACACACACACACACACACACACACACACACACACACACACACACACACACACACACACACACACACACACACACACGCACGCACGCACGCACGCACACACAATCGGCAATTTTCAAAGTGTCCGACGAAATGCATGGGCGTTCCAGTTAACTTTGTGCTTCAATGCATAAAACTGCATTTTCCTCAAAAAAATCACAGCATATCCACGGGGTGAATGATGATGAGTGGGCGAAGCTCCGGAGGGAATCATCGGATCTCCCGCTTAAGGGGACGCTAGCACAAACGCGTTAGAAACGTGCAGTACTCTCTAGTAAGGGGGAGCGGCCACAGCGTCTTACGCAGCCATTTACACATGCCGGAACGTGCACCGCGTTTGCCGACGCCATAACATGACTGCTGAGAGAGTATACCCCCCGTATTCATAAACGCTCCTCGACTTGAACTTGACTTGCCGCCGCCTTGGGCAGCGCGTTCGAAACACGTTGAAGGTAAGGCGGAGAGGCCACAGCGTCTTACACCAGCTTCTTACACGGGCCGTAACGCGCTAGCACAAACACGTTAGAAACGCGCTAGAAACGCGGCCTTTCGTTAATGTTGGGTATTTATTGCCATCGTGGTGCGTGTGTCTATGTGCGCTTCGTGGCGTAGTGGGCTAACGCCGCGCGCTCGGAAGCGAGGGGTCCCTGGTTCGATTCCGCGCTACGGACACAACTTCGGAGTTTTTTTTCTCATTTTTCTCAGACTGGTTACACATTACTACTACGACGACGGGGACGGAACGGGTGCCGCTATAAGGAGCTTCGCTCCTAAAGGTTAACTGGAACGCCCATGCATTTCATCGGACACATTGAAAAGTAATATCTCGAAACTGGTTCAGTCCTGAGAATTCTTTCCAAGTGGATACGCCTTGCGAACTCAGCGGCTTTAATTCGTAGATTGAAAGATGTGCCGTAAAATAATTAATTAAAAAGTTAATCAACGTAATTATGTTAATTATTCAATTAGGCGTTTTGATTTCTCGTGGAAGTAATGGCCGCCTCACCGAGTAGTTTAGATCCAAGGAATATAATTGTGCTATCTGCCACAGGCAATTTAACAAAACATTCGTGCAGCTAAAATGAAACACCATATATATATATATATATATGGGCAATTGGCCATTGTCGTTTCAAGCCCTTACACTGTATCGTTCAGATAATTGTGCACACCGCCAGACGTAAGTACACCTTGAGGGCTTAGCGAAGTGCAAAATCTGTCGAAAATATGACTGAACCTGCAATCAAACGAACCTGCGAAGATTGATGCTGACCCTAGTTATGCTCAGAGCTATACGTATATGCGCACAGCTAAAAAGGCAATATACGGAAGTGCGTTAGAGCGGCTACCATTCAGTGTTGTTATAGCAGTAACGCTGGGAACGGCTACAACGCGTGCATATAGGTTCAACGACTTCCGTTGTTAGATATTACACACCTCAGGTAAGCAATGGAAACGGCGGCCTATAAAGGAATATTGCATGTGCAGTGACTAAGGTAGGCGATATTGAAAAGGAGGACGGTTTCCTATTTTGTGCTCGTACTTGCCCGGCGTTAGCTACCGAACAACTGTTCTGACGTTTCTACTTCGCCGCACGAACGGTGCCTACGAATAAACTTGTACTAACACACGCAAGTTTTCGGTACTAAATCTCAACTTTCATAAGAGGGCAAAGTACGACTTTTCTAACGTTGACAACGTGCCAAACTATTCTGTATGTACTACTGCTTCACAGAGATATGTTTCCAATTCCCGCGACAAATACAGTGTTGAGGATCACGCCAGCTCAGCGACAAATGATCTCGTTTTGTTCTCGCAAAGATGCCCGGGTGTTCTCTTTTGAGTTCCCGTATAACGGCCCTTGGATTTTGGCTCAAGGTGACTTGAAGGTTGCCGACAACGGGAGCTAAAAGCATTTCATGCTTAAAATGAGCCATATCACACAGAATTAACGAAGCACCAAATCTGCTGCAATTAAAGTAAAAGCCCGATTAGTACACGGAGCCGTGTCCTCTTAAAGGGAGGTATTCGCTCATCTATAGGCCCATCGTAGAGTTCATGACACGGGTCATAGCCAAGCTCAAGTGAAATGAATAATTTACTGGAATAAATAATTAGATTCTAATGGTCGTCAATTCACAATATTGTAAATCGACAGTCCTCAGAATCCTGCTGAACTGCATGCAGAACACGCTAACCACGTTGAATCAAATGCGAACAGACCGTAACGAGCCAACACTCGAGTCCAGAGCCACCATTATGGCAGCCAGTCTTCAGATCTACTGGTATATCGCGCTCAGCTCACGAAAGAGGAATATAACAACGACACCCACGCAGTGAGGCATATGCAATACATTCGGCTCTGCTGCAGAGATCGATCACGGTGCAAGACACGCGCCACGATCGCTATATACAGTAACCATGAAATCGGAAGTCCGAGCAACGTCGATTCTCGTTTCCACGGGAAACCACGGGCGGAAGGAAACCGGCGGGCTATATCGCCCCACGTCGCATTGTGTAAGCAAAACACTGGAAGCCGGCAACAAAGGGGTAGCGAATCGGCCACTATTTGATACAGCGCGCCAGCGAGACAACTCCGCGCGGCGTCCGTCCCTCTATCGCGAGACCCGCCGACTCGAAGCAACCACCGGCACTATGACGACGACTCAATCTTCGCGTCATCTGAAAAGGCGCCAATCGGCGCGGCAAGAAAGCTTTTCCTCTCACCCCGACTCTGTTGTACTTCGGGGAAGCGCGCGCACGCTCGTGCTCGTGCCTCACATTGCAAGCGCTGGAGCGGGAGTGGGAACTGCTTCTTCCGCAGCAGGAAAAGAAAAAAGTGAAATGGAAAGATGTGTTGGAGGAGGGGGGTGGGGGGCGAGAAGCTAGCTCGTCCGTCACGTGACGTCGGGGACGCATCAATCTGAAGCCAGGGAGGCAAAACCCATCGAAGCTGAAACCCACCTCGGTGCCGCGGGGCGAAAGCCATCGAACTGGAAGCAACGCTAGCGGACGGGGAAAGGAGGATCGCGGGGCGCGGAGCGCGGGTCAAGCCAACCGGAAACTCCCCTTCCCCGCCACCTCCTCGCCCAACTTCCCTAGCAGCCAGCAGAGCTGCTGTGCGCTCCTTCCTTCCGCAGAAGCATCACTCTGTTCCTCGTAGCGCGCGTATCTGGCTTCCCTGTCCTGCTGGCCTTGTGCACGGGCCGAGCTTCTCGCCACTGGCAGCCGGAAGCGCCTGTGGTTCGCTGCAGTGGCCACGAGTTACTCTCCGGCAGGCTTTGCAGATAGTTATAATTGAGTCAACTCCCCCACCACCACTCCGGTCGCAACCGCAATTCGTCTTCGCGGCCCTTCTCACCTCCCGACTACCACTAACCCCCCTCGTTATGACGAACGATGCTGGTAAATTTTTGCTTTTCTTATTTTATAAGTGTTACATTTTACGAATGTTCTGGCGCTCTCAATCTGTGCTTTCAATATGCGCAAATAAAACGCTTATTTCTCAAGACGGTTGTCGTCCGGCTTGCTTATATCTGTTTATTGTATGCGTCATCACCTCAGTTGCTTCAAATCATGGAGTGTTGGCTCCTCTTTTTCCCAGACGCATACCATACCTTACGCCTCGGTGGGTACACATCCATGAACCGACGCTGGATACTAGTATATCGTTCTGAAAGTAAGGTATTTTTTTCATCCTCTCGCGATGACTTATCGGCAGCATCTATACTTTATTCCGGGATGTTCAAGGTTGATTTAAGCCATCCATTATCATACTAATTAAAATTCACGGTGTTCTCAACACAGACCATGAACTGCCGTGGCATCCCTCATAAAGATTCCTCGTCAGGCAACTCTTTTAAACATTTCTGTGTTGACCTAAAGACATGGCTAAACAAATTTTGCACGCCGCTAGAGTACAACCATGTCGTGTTCTTTTCCCATTGCATAAGGTGGTTTCTGAAGTACTGTATGTTGCTGCCCTACATAAAGTTATGCACAAAGACAGACTTAATAATGGTTCCATTAGATGCACGTCTTTACGACTCCAGCAATATCAATACATCATGGCAATATATTTTTTCTTCTTAGTTTTCTTCAGTACACTAATGAAAACGTTTAAGAAATCTTGGGTCACCCAGACATGCTATCGTCTTATTAAAGTAGAATATATATATATATATATATATATATATATATATATATATATATATATATAATAGGATTAAAAAAGAAAAGAAGATGCCCAAGACAAGGATATTTGCCGCAAAGGAAACGATTGACATGACCATGCACAATAACACGAACAATATCGCAATTTACGCTATCGAATCACACAGGCAGTTGGGAAACTTTTTTCAGATGCTTAAGAAGGAACTTTTGAAAAGTTTGCTACGTAAAAGCAACGGCAGATTATACCCGCGGCGGTGGCTCAGTCAGCTAAGGCTGATTGCGCTGCTGAGCACGAGATCGCTGGAATTGAATATCGGCCGAGGCGGCCGCATTACGATGGAGGCGAAATGCAAAAACGCCCGTGTGCTTGCGTTGTACAGTGCACGTTAAAGAGTCCCAGGTGGTCAAAATTAATCCGGAGCCCTCCACTACGGCGCGCCGCATAATCAGAACTGGTTTCGGCACGTAAAATCCCATAAAGAAGAAGAACAACGGCAGATTAACCTTACAGAAACCTTTGTCATAGTGGGAATCAAAGGCTTCCACAAAGTAGTTCCAAGGCCAATTCATATATCCCGGTAGTTCTGTTCTGCGACCATAAGTATCCGTTTTTGAACTTGATGCCGCGACGCGCCAACGTCCATCTGGCCGCTATAGTCACCTATCGGCCTTACGTGCGACTGATCAGCCACGCGACCATAGAAAATTTTGGGTCGAGCGGCTGCCGGCCCGATAAACTCTGTCACCGCGTGCATCCCCCACTAGGTGCTTCCTGCGCCGACAGCACTATCTGGGCCATTAGTCACAAGTTGCTCGTGCGACCGAAAGCCACCGTCGAGGTGCTGTTTCAGCTGTTACCTGCTGTACGATGTGACGCGCTGCAGCGCATTCTACAGCGCTAAATGGCTAAACGGCTTGCCCGTGGCCAATACGTCAGGTTGACATCCGCAGCAAGGGTCTTGCCTTCTCTCTCTCTTTTTTTTCATTGTGCAGACAGCGCCGCAGTGGCAGGGGGACGGTTGACGACAAAGACAACGCAAGGTTCAACAATTATACAACGCGAGCAGATGGAAACGGGTGATACAGACAACGCAGCGCCTGAGGAGTGCACATCGAGTTGTCCTGTTGTCGGCGCTGCTTGTATAATGCTTATAGTGAACGAATTAGCCACTTTCCAGACATTTATAGTTTGTTTAATTCTTGCGGACTTGGGTGCTGCTCAGATACTTGAGTCGAACCTCTGCTGCTCTTAACGCGTTCATTTTTTCTCCGCACGCTAGAACCATATCTCGTTAAGCATCCAGGTTGTCTTTTCGCTGTTTCTCTCGCTTTCTTTCTGCGCTCTTCTTCATGTTCTGTATTTCCATTTGTTGTTTTCACAACAACGTCCGCAATGTACTTTGTACTCATTTCGAGGTAGTTGTCAATCGTCATCGACGTTTTTATTAATATTTTTTTTCAGTTGTGCTACTGGTACAGGTACAGGTATTTGCATTAGTCGCAAAGAAAGAAAGAAAGAAAGAAAGAAAGAAAGAAAGAAAGAAAGAAAGAAAGAAAGAAAGAAAAGAAAGAGAGAGAGAGAGAAAGAAAGAAATATACAGATCTCCTGTACTATGGGAATCGATGTTACGCGAAGAAGTATTTCGCAGGGAGCTGGCTATTCAGCATCTTTGGGGGTTCTTCAAAGCGTTACCGGATGAGCTAGCGTGTTTGTGTAAATCAAGCAAGCAAATGTGTTAGACGAGAGGAGCAAGCTGGCGATGAGGTTAGTATGACGGCGACGGCAAAGGAACAATTTTGATTTTTTTTCTTTTTCTTTTCTTTCGTAAGAAAACGTTACAACTTGTTCTTTATTTAGTTGAAAGTGTTGCGCATATACAAGAGGCGTTTAAGGCACGAGAAGAAACGCCCGATCGGGTGCCCGTCTTGGACAACCTTGTTAATTTAGAAACGCTTCTAACGCGGGCTCCACCATAAACATGATAGTGGCGGTGTGTGTTATTGCTTGTTCCGCCCAACAGGCAGCAAAGGAAAAAAAACGATCCTGGCCTAATGGTTAGAGCATCGTGCTGCTGTGCTGATAGACCGAAGTTCGTTCCCACAGTCGGACATGTGTTGAGGCCCGAAACGAGGTGGAACAGCAACTACCTACCGTAAGATGCCTGGAAAAACCCAGAGAATGCTTCACATTAAAAGGAAGAAAGAAACCAAGCGCATTTCCTACTCCGGAGAAGTGTTGGGGCCAAGCCTATAAAAAACATCAAAATGACGTGGCTTTCTTTGTTGTTTCTAAATTTGCCGTCTCCTACTGCTCTGGCGTTGCCAGCGTTAGTTCAGTTTGGCAGCGGATTACCTTGACTTTTTCCTGACGAAGACGTAGTCGTCGAAATTTCGGTCGATGGCTCCGTTTTCCCCAGCGGTGCCTCGATTTCTGCGACATGAAAGAGGAGTAAGAAAAAGAAAGAGTGAGAAAAGGTATTAAGTTCTATTTCAGAGGCGTCTCCTGTACCCCTCACCACACCATGATGCACGCGCACACACGCACAGTATAAATGAAATAAAAAATACACTTTAGAAAAAACTGCAGAGCGAATTTCTCGAGCAAGAATGAACCCATACGGGTGTATTTTTGTTCATTCCTTATTGGGGAAAATATATCCACGAAAACGTAGTTACGTTTGTGCGAATGCTAGGAATAACCAGCAATAAAAAATAGAAAGATGTAAAAGTCTATAGATATAAAAAGTGGGTACTCTAGATTGGTGAAACCTGAATGCCCCCACTCAGGGTGAGTTATTTGTGGTTTCTGTTTGCGCACGGAGTACATTACATGAGACAATACAGAGAGGCAGTGGAGAACACGAAAGGAAAGTAATGTTTTAGGTACGCCCGGAAGCTCGTGGAGGTCTCCATCGCCCATCCCTGTATAAAAAGAAAAAGAAACACCGAGAGACAGCGCCGCAACGTTGAAAAGACACTCAAACCACTAATACACGGGACGCGCAAATTACTGAAAGAACTAAACTGAATAAGACACGCCGCGAGCATCAAAAATAAGAAATGTGTGTGCATTGAAGTGAGTGCAAGCGAAGAAGCCCCACTAATGTGCATGAGAGCAGTTCTTGTAGCTCCTGCTGCAGGCAGCAGCTAAGACAGGAAAGGGAGGAGGGGTTAGGGAGGAAGAAGGTGAACGAGCAAGAAACCCCCCAGCAGAAGGGCAGGGGTATTGTCAATATTAAGGCGAGGCTAAGAAGTCATTAGCACTCAATTCTGGTAGAGTGGCAGAGTTTAACGTGTACGCGCTGCTGTATTCGCTGCGGAGCTCAATCATTATCGTCATCGAGATATGTGTTAAAACAGGAAAAAAATGTTAATATATCCCTCGCGAGAAATTACCGGCGCGGTAAATACATAAAGATACTTTCCACTGATGTTCGTCGAGTTCTTTCATCTCTGGGAGCCCCGAAATATCTAGTTCGTGTCAGTAATGAATTCTCTCATCCATAACCTTTAACTGCCTCTCGAGAAGTCAACTGCAATATTTAGGTTCTGTCCTTATCACCGACTTCCAAGTCTCACTGTGGGATTAGAGCATAATGAAAAACTTGCTTTCGTGTATTATGGCGCTAGAAGATGTGCTTTACATACGAAATAAAATTCTAAAATTTTCTGTTGCGACCTGCTTCTACCCGTCGTCAGGGTTGTTTCCACACATTGTGTGCTTCGCTAATCATTTTCATACGCTTCCCTTCGCGCAGTGATATTTTACTTCCATAGTCTTGTTTTCTTTTCCTTTCTTTCTTTCTTTTTCCTTGTCTCTTATTTCTCATGAGCAACATGTGCAGGTACTTTTGCGAATAAGTCAGCTGTGCTACAGATGCCTTTCAGTGCTTTCTATAATTGCTTTCGAAACTGCGAACTCTTGTTGATTATACTTTTCAGCCTAAGTGGCACTTTGAATAATTGAGAACGAATAAAAGCATTTTGCAAGAACATGCCAAACACGATGTTCTTTTTGCAGTCAACTGTTTCTCTCCTTTTCTAGTGTGGCTACGTGCGTGCCTTCACACGCAAGTGTGTGTGAGGAAGATATGCGATAACAACGAGCAATAACAGAAACCTTGTGTCTCCTTGGTAGACGCCCATCTCAAACAAAACGCTTCTTCCTATCTAAGAATGTCATGCAGATGGTTTAGTTATAATATTGATAACATGAGCGTCCATTCATTATTCAACATCCATTTCCAACCCCAGATTGTTCTTTGGGATGATCAAAGTGGAATGTTGCCGCGACTTTATCAAAAATTCAAACAGCAGTCTGATCAGTGCATAATATTTTTTAAATTATTTATCGTCTGTTCTTTTGTGTAATAATAAGGAGTTCATATTATTTCGCTTAACTAGCACATATGAAGTCATGAGGCACTGCGTAGAAAGGATCGAAAGCTTATCGACAACAATATTCTCACTGTCTTCTTATCAAATTTGATTTTATTACACCTGGGACGACATATAATTTCGTTGACGTGGCTATATTAGGTACTGTAGAATGTAGAATTCGCTTGCTGCCTTCATTACGAATATAGAACACTTTATTTCTCTGCTTTCCTCACGTAAGAATGGACTATGCTTTCCTTCAAACAAGCTCAGCTCTGTCTCTTACTCTCTTAATGATGAAGCGAAATTGATGATTACATTGCTGTGGGACAAGCCTTTGTAAATGGCGTGCGGATTAACGAGGGTAACAAGGGATACCGAAGGGCTCTATTTTTCGTTAATTACAACCACAACAGCAGTCGATTTAGCGAGAGTAATCTCCAGCTCCATGGTCTTCGAAAATTCCACAATAGCCCGATACATTTCCCTGGTATTTGTATCCAGTTGATGCAACCAATTATGACATTTGACTAGCGTGCACAGTTGAAAGGATGAAGGGCAGAAAAAAAAGTCATCTTTCTTATTTTATGCACAGAAGTAAGTATAGCAGCTTTAGCAGACCGGCCAAATTTCGAAAGAGATGTATCCCTTGCACCTTCGGATAGTTAATTTTCCGGCCTTTTCTTACGGCTAGTGACTTCGGGTCTTCGCGCAGACCAGGGCGTATCAATCTCAAATCACTTGCCTTCCACTTCAATAAGTTTCTGGCCCCGGCTGAATATTAAGAGGCAAAGTGGCCCAAATTTGGCTCATATGACGAGTAAGGTTGAGAGGCCAGCGAGCGCGCGAGCGGGCGAGAAAGGGAGAGAGAGCATCGAGGAGGCAGCAGATTACTTGGGCAAGAGCACGGTTACAGACACGAGCGAAGCAGTACCTTGCGCTCGAAAAACCAGCTAATAATCCGGGCCGTGAAGGGAGGGCATAGGGGAGGAGGTGGGGGGTGAAGCAAAGGAGCTCATCCCCTCGGAAAGCACTTCTTCTTCGAGGGGGCGGCCTAAACGCTCATCAGGCGTCAAGCACCGCGGTACCACTGCGCGAGGCGTCGTTATTGGGGAGCGCGGCCGCCACTCCGCCCGAACCCTTTCCTTACCACTCTCTCCGCCATTTTCGTACACAAACAAGATTAAAGCAAGCGAACGAGCAAGAAGAGACGAAAGCGCTAAAAAAAAAAAAAGATACGGCAGCAGCGGCGGCGTCGAGTTCGCAGGGGAGCAAGCAGCGTTGCCCGCGGCCATCAGCTGGGCGCATATGAACGCTTTAGGAAACCATCGGGCGGGGAGTTCACAACCCCGTAGTAGTCGCACTGGAAAGGCGGGGGGAAGGCGCGAGTTAGCCGGAAAAGGGGAGTTGGCCCGGAGGGAGAGGGGAAATTGGGAAGGCCCCGTGGAAGGTCGAGAGAGGTGCGAGGAAGAGCGCTTGTGGAGGAGGGAGAAACGGGGCGCGCAGACGCTCTTCCATAATCACACCGCACGATGCAGAGAGAGTGCAGCGGCCTCTGGCGACGGAGCGAGCGCTAATATCGCGAGCGTACTTTACGATCTCGCGGGGCTTTACTGCTGATGTGATTATTTACGAGGGCACGGCGCCGCTTGGAGCTGCTCTTCACTGACGGGGAGGATCACCCGGCGTTGTAAACGAGACCGTATTATTTACGCCTGAGACGGTGCGACCGTCCTCTTCCTGCTCGAGTTCCTCTTCTACGCTCTTCGTGTCCTCTCTTCTTTTTATCGCTATGTCTGCCAGATGAATGTTTTTTTAACGACGAAGGCACTGACCTTGGTGAGAATATTCTCTGTAAATAATGAGATAGAAAGCAGAACGCAGCTGGCCTGGGTTCACCGCTTAGTAGCACTTCAAAATTTGTAATCACGTTTGCAACTTGTCATTGCGCCGATGTAACTGCTGTATGCTCCCTATTAGTCATTCGGATTAAGATAACTTGCTGTTTGGCAAGTACCCTGAAAGAAATTCTACGTTCAATAAAGAGATGCGAATATCCTGAATGCAAAAGAGAAACATTACAAAAGGGCAAAGGTCCTTTTCGCTAAGTATAGCATCATGAAGAGATGCCTGGCTATTGCATTGGAAGCACAAACATATCTCATCGGAGCAGTGGCGCAGCATAGGTTCACTATGCAAGTTTAATCAAAAGGAAAAAAATCACGTTAGTTGGCCAAGAAGTGCCGAAACGGTAGACTGTTTCCGCATACAAATATAAAGCAACGCAGCCCAGCGAGATATCACAAAGCAATGTAGTTCAAATACTGAGGGAAGTTAGCCATGAAGTAAGTAGTCAGGCAACTCCACAGGTGAGCAAGAATGTATCCATATTTTAGAAGGTACAGAAAGATTCAGTCTTTACAGTGAATTCCTTATTTAGAACTATATATTCAATACACGGTGTTTGTTTAAGTCATCTGGGGACGGCAAGTGACTAATGTTGATGTGTTTTGCTGATCTCCGCTCTTTAGAACCTCTGAGACTCGGGTACTGCTAGTATTTGTTGCGCCTAATTACACACCTCTTTTTTCCAAATTTCCTCATTTTGGTGCAGACATCTGCAAATTTCATTACTTCTGGGCACTATAGCGTGCAGTCAGCGCACGAATGTGAAGTCATACGCACACTTACTACTATGCGGCGTGAAAGCCACAATTCATCGCGAACACCATCGTGAACCGAAACGGCTATTGGAATGAGCCCATAACAGCTTTCGCTGTAAAACTACTCCTGGCGATGTCGTCACCACGCGTTGCCTAGCAACCACTTCGCGGAGCGGCGTGTGCTTCGCCTCCTCTCCGTGCCATGCACATGTTGCCTTGACATGGGACGTTAAGGAGAGGGAAGGAGAGCATGCACGCGGCGCGCGCTATGCTCGCGAGAGAGAAATAGAAAATGAGAGCGAGAGAGAGAGAGAGAGAAATTGTAGCAGCACCAACGAGGCAACGCGCAGAGCTGCTGCCGACGCCGTGCGCGTTACTTAGCCAAGCCTAGTAAAACCTGGAAGAAGCTAGGTCGATCACCAGCTCTTCTGTTTACTCCAGCCTTGAACCACTAGTGCAAGCTGCCCACATTTTAAAAAAAATGAAAATCCAAAATCTTCAAAATTATTTTACATTGACCCGTCCGTTAAATTCAAAATCCCGCGCTCATTGGATACTAAGAAATCTTTTAAAACGCTAGATCAGCGTTTGCTGCTAGACTCCGCTATCACAAAACACTTTCGGCTAAAAATTTGCTACGCTGTTAGTCTGGAGTGCACTTGTGGCCACGCGGGCGGAGGCATACATCTGTTACAAGAATGTCAGCAGCACAAAACTGAGAGATGTTTGGTACGTCATCTAATGGCATCGAACCGCGTTCCATGGCCAGCATATGCATTACAAAGGCGAGCGTTAGTGGCCCTTCAGAGATTTCTGGAAGCGAGCGATAACTTCCGAAAATATTGAGCGGAGCTTCTATCATCTATTTCAAGCTGACTTAATGAGCTTCATCTGACCTGACTTTACGTTCTATACTCTGCATGACTTCATGTGCATTCTTGTGACCTGACTTTGTATTTTTTTCTTGGCCTGTGTTTAGTTGAATTATATAGCTGGACTTTACGTTTCAGTGATCTTGAAGTGAAACTTTTGGTGAGCTCTCTGTAGTGTCCTCATGTGACGACATAAACAAATTTGACTTGACTTTAGGAGCGAGTTTGTTTGACTTATGTGATTTGGCTTGAAATTTGAGCGTGTTCGATGTGAATTTTCGGTTCTTGCAGGTTTTTATTGGACATAATTTTATGTAAAGATGAGTTGCTGGCACCCACTTATGGGCGCAAACATCTCCTAAACATCATATATATTTTCAAAAGTACCACGTTGCCAACTTCATGAAGTAATATACAAAATTATTTTATGAAGGCTGATTTAGCTGCTCATATATAATCTGATCTGGCATCACTGACAACACATCTGGCTCAGAAGTAATCACTTTGAGCATTGATGGTTGCTCATGCAATGCTACCATAAAAAATATATATAATGCTAGGTACCACTGTTATGACTCGAAAAAGCTGTATTACGGAGCCAAGTTTAACGCCATCTCATTGCTTTCTTCACTAAACGTGCCGGTAGTGTGTGCATTAAAAATAACCGTGGTAAATTTATTTTGCAATGTGTTGCTTTGAAAGCCTACGCCTATGCAAGCTTTTGGTTACGTTTTGGCAAAATGCACCGTTACTCACCGTGAAGCTGTATCTTGCCTTCTGTTTTATCAAGAGCGTTTTGTGCCATACAGTGGTAAGTGCCGTAGTCTTCTCTCCGCAGGTTTTTGATGGACAACTTCATGTATACCTAAAGGAAGCAATAAAGTTATGTTAAGATATTCCAAGAAAATAAATGTCAAAGGTGTTCTAATTAACCAGGCACTCAACAGCTTAAAATCTTAAGTAATGATTCACCTATGCCAGTAGAGAAACATTTGAAACACACTGCGAGTCTTAATTTGCTTCTTCTGGTGTACTTGAGAAGCGGTGCGTGGCCGAATACAGAACAGTTTGACTGCTAGCTTTTATTCTCCGTAGGCACTCATCTCAGTTCCATGAGCTGAAATTAAAAACAACACAAAACAGGGTGCCCAATGTTTGCTTCTTTGAATGACATGTTCTACCCTTGTAACAGTTAATTGCTTGCAGTTGCAAAAGTGCATGAATGTCATATCCGATTTGTTCATCGTTCGACTATGCAATACAACAGCTCCATAACAAACTCGATGGCACAAATGTAGAAAACTTATCGTGATGGCTGTTGTAGGTCAGCCTCCCCAAAGCACACTTCGCAATAAATTTCGTGCATTGGACAAACAAAAACAGTGTTCTCGATAGGGTCTCGCATGTCGAAGTTTTTATATCCACTAAATATGACGATGAGTGGTATGTAACTATATAAGTGCTTGTATATGCCTTGTCAACAACGCCGCAGGATACTTTTGAAGGTAAAAACAACCGGCCTTCTGCAAAATTTATGTGGCTGACTTACCTGCAAGGACGAATTAGGGACTATACTCGTTGGATTTGTGCATTCACATTGGTCCTTTCGGTGTATCGATCTCAGATCTTTCAGCGCACATCACAGCCTGCATCCGCATTAACATGATACTAGGAGAGTATTGATAACATGTTCTTCCCTTTAGGACGACGAAAGCAATTAGCGAGCTCGAGCTGATGCGGCATCGCTTACAGAACAAGCAGAAAACCAAAGAACCACTAATAAGGCTTGAAAGGAAAAGTGCTCATTCAACTGGACTTTCCAATTTTGATTTTCATGAAACTTCCTCTATCTTGCTTATTTGTGCGGAACTCTTTTACAAATGAGGGTTTCTCTGGTAACATATCACTTCAACGTGATATACCTGTATGAGTTAAAATATGAGCCAGGCCCCTTCATTTCTCTCGTGCTTTCACACGGAGTGCTCAATATATCCAAGAACGTCCTGAGCTGGAACTATTTAATGCAAATATGCAAAAACACAGAATAGACGCTTACAGCAGACTAGTGAGACAGAGAGAGAGAAAGCTTTTAACGAAAGACAGAGTGGTTAGCCGACTTCTATTTGCGGAACATGCTACTTTGCAAGTAATAAGGGATACAGCCAGTTTTTTCAACAAAACCTTATATAAGGCAAAATAAGCGAACTGAAATTACGCGCTGCCGTGCACGCGAATCATCCATGAAAGCAAAAATTGACGTGCATGCGTACACGATCTAATGCATATCCGCTTCATCAGACGGTGAGATTCACCGAGGTTTACTTGACATTCTATATGTAAACAAGCGAACAGAGTATGCTCTGATAACAAACTGCAAATGACTTCTTTTTCCCTCCTTTCACTTGTATATACTTATCGAGCCAAGTAATCACTACTAGACTATTTTTGAACGCCGCTCTACTAGTTAGTCAGCGATGGCCCCATACCTTCAAACCTGTCCGTGTGATGTAAGCCTCGTGCCTTTTGGACTTCTTCTGCTTGGTCCGCGAGTCGTTTGATGTGGCCAACGTGATGTTAGTGACTGCGGTGTCTAGGCGATTAGAGCTACGGAACCAGAAGTTTTCTGAAGGCGGATGGGCTTCCGTATGGCATTCCAGGACCACGTTTGAACCCAGGGGTGCGCCCACGAATTGGTTGGGCACCCAGATCATAGGTGTGACTGACAAATAGAGAGGAAAGACAGCGTTAAAGCACAGCGGTCTTTCGTAAAGAAATGCTTGAGCCATATTAAGCAGCAAGTCTCACAAGCTTTCCTTCTCAATTTTTTTAGATGCGAAGCAGCTTATGGCGGGGGCTCTGTCCGTCTCTCCCGCGGCGTCCCACATCCCCACAGCGCATGCGCATCCCCTCCGCGTCACTCTCCTCTCCTACGTTCCCCCCTTTCTCTCCTCTAGGACTCCTCTACTGTACGGAGTGGCGCCCGCGTGCCACACCCCCACAGCGCATGCGCGTCCCCTCCCCCTCTCTCTTCTCTCCTACGCTCCCCCCCTTTCTCTCCTCTAGGAATCCGGAGCGGCGCGCACGACAGGTGGTGCGACAGCTGCAATACTCCGCTGGGGCCGCCACGGTAGTTCCGCGGTATGAAAATGACAGAGCGCGCGCGCCTCATTCTCAGCGCCGCGATGAGCGCTCGGGCCGCTGCCGCGAAACCATCTCCCGCTCAAGCTAACCATCTCCCCGCTGCTTCGCATCCACACATGGTTCCCTTTAGCGGGAGATGGAGTAATTTTTTTCTGCTTTCGGAGTTGCGATTGTTGCTGTTACTGATATTCTGCAAATGGAGATGTGACTATAGAGCAACCTTACACTAATACTATTTAGGAGCCTAGTAGCAGAGCACGAGAGACAAAGAGCAGTGGACGACATAATGTCGGGATATTGTCTCCCATTGTCTTTCATCTCTTGTGCACTGCTTCTAGGTTGATATGAGGCGTCTCAACTCGTCCAGCTGTGCAATCCTTCTGCAGTCGCAATACTACGTGTCCATCTTGGATCTTCCCATCTTTAACGTTGCAGGAAGCGCATGTACGTATCTGAAGAAGTTCGTTTCGTCATCTATACAGGATAACAGCCACGAAGCTAACGCCGAGGCTTGATAAACATCTATTCTCAATGCGTAAATTAGAGCCATTAGAGTAACCTAAACGATACATGAATTGGTTGATCCATGATTTCGCAGGGACAAGCACAAGTAAACAGGCCCAATGGGTGTCTTGAATTCATAAAAAGCCGCCGGTCGAAGCAAAAGCCTAATTAAGCCTCCCACTTGAGGAAATTTCGTTCACTTGAACAATGTACACGATGCTGTTGGGTGGTTATGACAGAGGATCACAAACCGCTACGTCTCTTGTAGCCCAGCGACCAAAAAACAAGTAGCCTGCACAATTAAAGGCGTCAACATCTCCTAAATACCATATAATAAAGAAAACTAAAGGGATTTAGTTTATCATTTAACCACAACTGAGCCAGACAAATGCGATTAAATAACTACGAAAGAAGGCGTTTCATGACAGTAGTGTGATTGTTTAATAAAGCTGCAATTCGAAGTAAAACAAGACAAGCGATGTGTTGCTATGACTATTAAGTAAATCAGATCGCCCGTTGCTATTGGAGAACTAGACTGACACTGCCAGCGTAATAACCAAAAGCGTCACACACATACACTTATAGAAAGACAGAGCGAAATAAGAGGCCAAAGGGAGGGAGGTTAAGAGGAAAACAAAAATCCGGTTTGCTACCCTACACTGGGAAAAGAGGCAAGGGGAGATTGAAAGATGGAAAGGAAAGTGGAGAAATGAATCGCATGCGTCACAGAAACATAACAGGTGCTCGCGGTATTTGCTTGCGCGGCTAGCTCTAAACACTGAACTAAGATTACTATGCGCAACCCGTTATTGCTAGTACGGTGTTGTTGTGTTGCAGTTCTGGTCCAAGACTACAGTTGGGGCAGTTGCGATACCCGCGGAGTCACTGTTTTCCTTGTGTATTTCTCTTTGTTATTAAACAATACATTTCTCCTCCGCAAAGAAGGACATGGAGACTTACAGGTGACTTCGAGGAATATGCGTCGACTTATGGATGGCGGCACTCCGTTGGATGCGAGGCAGAGGTAAGCGCCCATGTGAGAACGGGAGACCCTCTTGAAGAACAGCTCCTGTCCTCTGTAGACTGTCACTACAGTAATAGAAGAAAAGTGTACCAAGATATGAGCAGCAATTCTGCAGAAGCCGACAGATGCATTTCTTGTCTTTCAGCTTGAGCTGTCTACGTTCGGGGAGGAAGACAAAATAAAAAAAAGAAAACGCCTGTCTCGTTCGGCCTCGAAATAAAGCCTTGGGACAATCTAGTCTGCCAGCAGTGATCTCAGTGCATGACTTGACGTTTAGGAAATAACTGTGTCAGCGCTTCGATTCAACATGCTTCTGTAACCTAACCTGCGGTAAAGTCACCGAGATCATTTCTTCTAAAAGAAACTATTAGGATACCTGATATAATCTGTCTCAGAGACGTATTGTCTCTGCCTTCATCGGCGTGTGGCGTATAACCTTTTTCTGTGTCGGTGACAAGGCACATTGCCTGACGAGTAATGCAAGGCTCTACACGTCAAGTCAAGCAATAACTGTTTTTTTTTTCACCCTGACGTCCCGAAAGAGGTGTATGTCGAGGCACGGCGCCGGTCGTGTGCCGAGAACGAGCATCTGAGGCGGCAGAGCGCGCTTTGTAGACCACTGCGTTTTACAAATCTCCCAGTGCCCCCCCCCCCCCCCCCCTCTTCATACAAAGCCACAAGAAATAAGGTAATAAAAGAAAGACGGAATCCGTGACGCACAAAGAAAAAAGGAAAGCCTCGAGTGAGTAAGGAGAGCTGCGTGTTCTTGCCTTGTTGTTCCGCAAAACTGCAGGGTGGTACAACCTAATGGGTGCCAAGCAAAAATGGCAGGCGTCGGTTTTGTTCCCGGGGGTGCCGCGAACCGAAAACCACCGGTCAGCGGTCGGCGGCGCGCAATATAACTTGTGCTCAAACGGGCGCTAAAACGTATCGCGCCTGCCCCACAATCAGCGGACCCCATTACTCTTCATTAAAGGCCTATCGTCCGAACAGGGTCCGAGATATAAAAAGGCGGTAGCCCGGACGGGGGGTGTTAACCGGGGTGCGCGAGGAGCATCCTTGACCACGGCGGCAGTCTGGTCGCCGAAGGCGACGTCTCTTATTCCGGACACGTCCCGGCTTTCCTTCAGGGTGACCGCTAGCTCAGTCGTCGCTGCTGGCGCTTCGCGCGGGCCTGAGATCCAGCTACCCTGGCTTCTCTCTATGGGGCTGTATATTGCCGGGCAGAACCAGGCGGTCCGAGAGTTGATGAAGATTTGTTCGCCGGTGGCACATTCGTCACGCCTTCCGTTCGTAACAGCGCGCGTCCACGGGATAGTACTTTGACAAACGTTCATTGTCTCGAACATAAAAAGAAATCGAAAATAAAAGACAAGTCTTAACTCTTTTTTTCAAGCCAGGTGCTTGGGCTTAACTCTTTTTCTCTTTATCCTGCCCGTCGTTGTTACAGCTTCAAAATTGAGTTCGCGAACGAAGGACAACCGTGCTGAAATTCTCAAAGCGGCCGTGCGAAAAGTGTTGCGACAGCGGGGCTGTCAAGCTACCCACGTGACGCAAGCGTCTCGCACTTATCGCCTTTGCGTGTGAGCTGGCTGCAACAGGCGGGTTTATTCTTTTAGTGAATGTACGCAGCGGAAAGCTGCAACGTGAAACTGCATTCAAAACCTTGAGAAGATTCAGGTTTTGCACCAAATCAAGTGCCGGCTCCAGCAGTAGCCCCACTGACTTACGCGCTAAAGTGACGTGATGCGAAGTTGCGCTTGATATCTCTCTAGCAAAAATCGCTTCCCCCGAGCTGTAACATGCATCGACTTCATAACAGCCCAATTTTCTGAACGTTCTCGCTTTAATTAACTCCAACTTGTGCTCTTCGACTTGAGCTTCAAGTGGTGCCCAAACATGGGCCCAGAGTTTTGCTTTAACCCTTCATCGACGCTATGCTATAGGCTAAAAACAAAAGTGCCAGAGTGTTTGCGATCACTAAGTGTTGGCACTGTGTGTAGCTCAACAACGTACATACATGCAAGATCCATAGATAAGTACACCCTTCCGCATTTTTTAGGTATATCGCGCGAGCGTCCATCACTGCGTCATTCTAAGCGTCTTTAAGCGGACATAATCAGCGAGACCGGCCGAAGTACTCTAAAGTGCACTAAGCACTCTCCTGTGCAAGAATCGTCTAATGCGATCTTCTCTTCAGGACGACGTACGACCATATTATAGTGTTCTCGCGCGATATGGTTAAAAATGCAGGAGGCTGTACATAGGTACGCATTTTTTTAATTTTCTCATACCTTTATATGAAAAGGCGTAGCCGGCTCGAATTAAAGGCGGCAATATCTCCTATGTACCATATAATAATTTAAAAAAAAGGTTCATAGGTAGTCACGCACCTATAGTTTGATCTTCTTTTACAGAATTCAGAATAATGCAACTGGGCCAATGCTAATACTGCACGCATTTCTTTTCTTTTTAAAGCAAATCAGACCTAAATATTCTCCCGGGCCACTTTCAGTGTGGTTCTCTGGTATGTATCATAAATGACATCGTCGCAATGATCTGTGCTAGCGGGACCACTTAGAGAGAGAGAGAGAGAGAAAAAAAAGATAATAGACTATTGCAATTTATAACACATTTGATACTCACCTATTCGTTGTCACGATACTTAAAAGTGACTATTCTCATTACATTCTCAAGGAGATGTAAGCTTTCTCTCATTCATTTGCACCGCACCGAAAAGCTCTGCTTACAAGAACCAGACGCGCGAACGGTTAGTGATATCTGTGACGATGCGAAAAATCTCTCACGCTCGGAGTAGCTACTAATATGAGTGGGGTTCAAAGTGTCATGGTATCGGACTTTAAAGAATTCTGTATAATATAAACTTTATAAAGCCAGTGTGCGAGTTATTTTGCGCTACCTGAAAAGAAATGAATTACTGAGGCAGCTAATGCAAAGAAACGGCCGTAATGACTAACTGCTTATCGCTAAAACGTAAAACTTGATTTGTTCTTTGAAAATTATTGAAATTGATGCTCACAGTGTTGAAAACATACGAAGGGAAGCTAATGAGAACTCCCGAAAAGTATTTGGCACCCCCCTTCCCCACATAAGCAGTCAGCGACAAAGGCACAACGCTTTGCGATGTAACATGTGGTGAGCTGTTTGCAGGTCGAATCATGTTTGCGCGCTTCATTTCACGCTTTCCACAAAGAAAAGCGTACCAACTTAGTCTGCAAAAAACCTTAGTAAAGCTAAGAAATACAAAAGAAAAGAACGTCCGCGTTTTCTCCTCATGTACTGTAGGTTTGAAATTCAGCTAAGAGGCTGCAGGCTTCGGGGCTCTGGAGTCAATTATGTTTCCTGATATTCCGTGTCGCCTTCCTAAGTTCTCATTTCCAGAAGCCCTCGTCTCTACCATAAACCCTACACCAACTGAGGGCTCAAGATTTTTGGTGCCTTTTCATAACACGAACAAGTTCAAAAAAAGGCACACGGAACGCAGCTTAGCCCTTCTGCGCGATATACAATTTAAAAACGAATTCCCGATACGAACCCCATGAGCACCTGCTCGAAAACTTCGTAGCTAGTTTGGAATGCGTGGGAGAAAAAAAAAAGCCAACAGGAGAACAAAATGTAGAGTTCCCGGTTTTTGCCTAATCGAATAAGTAGAAAAAAGAATGTGCGTGTAGAACCAAAAGTACACACTTTGATGAAAATGTGCGAAAAAAGAAAGAAGGAAGGTACCTCATCCACTCGTCTCAGCAATAGAAAGACACGGGGTAAAGGAAAGAGAAAAAAATAGTATAGGTGTAACTCCAGCAGAAGCAGAAAAGTACAAGGCCGAACAAATAGGGAGCAAAAATAATCGCGAGGGGGCGAAGAGCGCCGAATCAAAAGCTATGTAGGAATCAGCGTACGAGGACGTTTCCACTCGAACTGTTCCGAGTGGGACGTCTTGCCCGGCGAATCCAATAAAATGACGTGATGACGGACACGCTTCTCTTCATTGCTGTCTCATCTGAAAGGTTATTTTCGTATATTAGTGTCCAAAAGCTTTTTTTTTTCAATTGGCGCCCTTAGTTTATTTTTGTACATTCTCTCACCCCATAGTCCCTCTATCTGTTTTTTGTCCCTTCCTCCCTGCCTGCGTTCCTTACCATGTGTTGGGCCTCGCCCTCGGAATCTCGCCATCCACTTCCCTTGAAGTGTCTTCGTCTTTTACGTCCCTTCTTTTTATTTTGCTTACTCTTTCACTTCCGGCTGAACTATGTCTTCCGTCTCCTCGCATCGACAGCGACACCGTCATAGGCCTCGCTTGCCTACTCGCACATTCGGACTCTTTTTTCATCCATTTGCCATGTGCCATTTGCGACGCTTTGAGTTCACCGCTTAGCAGTTGCTGTCGCATCATCCGTGTATATATTTGCTTGTTGCATCTTTCTGTGGGACGGCGCGTACCCTTAACGCATACTTGCTTCTGTGAGTTCCGCTCTTGCCGCCTCGCTTGTTACCCTTCGCACGCCCGCCCTGATCTCGCGAAGAACGCCGAAAATAAAAGGGGGAAAAAAAGGAAAGAGAAGAGAAGAAAAAGAAAGAACGAAAAGTCCGGCGGTGCTCTGACATAAAACGGAACCCCCGCGAGAACTTTCTTTTTGGCCGAATGTTCAAGAGGAATCCTGGAAAGTATTATGAAAATGCCAGCTGTCAAAGAATGGGAATCTGGAATATAGCTGGCACTAATACAAGGGGCAATCGATTTGCGATGCGCCTTATAGGCGCTGCCTTTTCGTTCGTGCGTTAAGTTTTTAGGCCCACATTGAAGCTCTAAGACTACCTGCAGAGAACTTGTGTTCTTTTAACGGCTGTGCGAGTATGGAATATGGGTAAAAGTCTCGTGCACGCCCTTTGAGCCTGTTTGTACTCATTGTTACCTATGTAACGATCTCCTTGATATTTCAACCTTTGAGAAATACGCTAAATGGACCATTTTCTAAACTACTTTATCATTTGTTCTGGCAAACTCCCACCGCTTAGAGTACACTGGTCGTACTAAAACAATAGTTTTGACTTCTGAGTCCATGTAAATTTTTCTCTTAGGCTGCCAAAAATACAAGGTATTGAAGAAACGTGCTTACAAATTTTCTCTTCTTCATCGGCACGAAAAAAAGAATTGACCGCAAAGAGAACGCATGTTATCAAATTGCACTCGGCGTCTAGATAATAAAAATCAATTTCTGCCCGCGCTTTACAGCAGTGAACACAAAAACAACGCAACGGTAAATAGCAAGGATAGAAACAATTTAGGCCGACTGAATGCTGCTCGAAAACTCAATTCTTTCTTTTTATCAACGGGTGGCAGAAGCACGCCGACATTCGGGCAACGAGAAATGCCACATTGGCAATGCTAAGGCATGTTTTGCTCAGAATTACCGCTATTTTCTGCCGTACACCAAGTCACCAGGAGAAAAAGTAAACGTGCCGAGAAGTGCGTCTGTTTGGTCTTGTTGGTTCGACATCATGACAAATCGTAACGCAAAAGAAACATGGATTGACAGAATAAAAAAAAGAAACGACAGTCAGCACTGGTTTGTCGTCTGACGCTATTTTCCCTTGTCTGTTTGTGTTCTTCTGCGCTACGATTTGTCATGGGGGTGAGAAGAACGGACGAAGCAACCATAAATTGCAAGTACAATATGAATACATGATTTCTCTTTGTGGTCCTTTCTTCTTTCTCCACAACAAAAGAGACAAAAGCCGTAAGCCTGTTTCTTCAGCACCGTGACTGCTCAACTGCTTAAGATAAAAGCTAATAACAAAATCTTGTTGCCAGCTTTAGAAACAAGAAAAGAAAAAGAAAAAAGTTGTCGTTGTTATTTCCGTACGAATACGTGTACCTACGTATACGTCCACAATACAAGACCTACGGGCTTGAAGAAAAATCGCTTATGAAGGTCTTTTATGTGGCCAGGTGTCCCCATTTTGCCAACGTACTCAAAGGTGTGTGGAAGAGCGTCTAGAAAGAACCATGGTAAAGACGACAGTCCCCTGTCAATAATGAAAAACAAAGTTACATGGATTAAAAGAGAAGCAGTCGGGAAGGCAAAGTAATGCAACCTTAATGCACGTACTTCATATCAGGTGTCTTTATTATTATTCCTCGACTTATTCTCTCCATCTCCGACCTGCGTAATATCGCTTTTTTGTGCTAACAATTTATATTATAATTATCCTGGGTTACGCAGTGCGTGTCTGCTTGCTGCATAAAGTATACTCATTCCGTTTTCTCCTTTTTACTCTGCGTATACAATGTCAACATCGTACCTCGAGTGCCTTTGTCATCTTTTTTTTTTTTTTTTGTGCTACCATGGATAAATCGAATAACCTGGCTAATATTGTTGTAACCAAGCGCGACTACGTGAAATCATTAGGCTGTATATGTGAATTATATGGTATTTCATATAATTTTCTCAAGATATTCATGCATTGCTACAGTTCTTCTTTCTGGGGTTTTACGTGGTGAAACCAGTTCTGATTATGAGGCACGCCGTAGTGGAGGGCTCCGGATTAATTTTGACCGCCTGGGGTTCTATAACGTGCACTAAAACGCAAGCACACGGGCATTTTTGCATTTCGCCTCCATCGAAATGCGGTCGCTGCGGCCGGGATTCGATCCCGCGACCTCGTGCTCAACAGCGCAACGCCTTAGCTAACTGAGCAACCGCGGCGGGTGCATTGCTACAGTTCATCACGCGTTGACGATTTTCGTGTTACCATTACTCTTTCCACGTTATGTAGATAGAGGAATACTCGTTAATAAAAATTTTATATCGTATAAAAGTACTCACATACCACATATAACAAGTATACATTAGTCTTACATCATCACATGATATATCATACAGAACACACTAATCTATTCGTTGTATGTATGTGTCATACGAGATTTTTTTTTATTGGGAGATGTTTACCTGATGGCACGCCTAGCATAGTAATTCAGGTTGATGCGACGATAAACGAAATAATACGCGCAGAACATACGGCGAGCACATAACACACACCAAAAAACACAACCAGAAATAATGTATTTCGTTGAGAGCAGTGTCTGGTACAGAAGTTATAAAAAGCCTTCATAGCGCCGGACCTTATGTAAGAACATTGTTGAAGCCATTACGAACATGACAGATAATTATGACGATAGTGGTGATCATATGAATGAGGAGGATCTCGTTGTTGTTGTTGTTGTTGTTGTTGTTGTTGTTGTTGTTGTTGTTGTTGTTGTTGTTGTTGTTGTTGTTGTTGTTGTTGTTGTTGTTGTTGTTGTTGTTGTTGTTGTTGTTGTTGTTGTTGTTGTTGTTGTTGTTGTGCTACGGTGAACACCCGCGAGTCGTGTGATTTAAGCAGAATGCACGCAGCGTACCTTTCTGGTCGGCGACGCGAAATGGCTGCGCGTCTTCTCTCCGCCAGGAGACCTTGGGTTCGGGGTTGCCGCTCGCCTCGCAGCGGAAACTCACGTTACTGTTCTCACGTGCTGTCAAGTTCCGGGGTCCAAAGGAATCCACGAAATAAGGCGCCACTGTTCCCGACCACCCGCGGGACGATGCACGTGGAAACAAGATGAGGGAGAGAGAGAGAAAAAAAAGGAGGAAAGATACAATGAGCTCCTTGTATAATGGCTAGCTTTCAGCAGCTCAGTCTAACACAAAGGATTCAAGTTTACCCAGCCTCAAGAAGTCCCATCGTAAAGCTAGTGGCGGCTTGGGGGAACGTAGGCAACACGTCCACGTTGCCTGTGTAACACTCACGAATAGCGAGGACGTTATAGTGTCGTTGCCAAATTCGGAATGGTATAAGAGGAAGCATAGGTTGTGCATACTCCTCCATATAGGTATAGAAACGGTCTCTAAGGCGTATTAAAGGACCCATCTATATCAACTTGATTCACGGGACGTGACACCTCAACACGGTGCAGCGCACGGTATTCGGCCCTTGTAGATGATAACGGGTGTGAGCTGTCTGGAAAGCGCCTTCAGCGGAACGGCGGAAACAAGAGATTCTATGGCCTTTCATAACACGCGTTTGTTGGAGCCCGCTACTGTATTTGCTTGATACCTACCAGCAACTGTTAACAATTTTCCAGGTTGGGCGAGCAGAACGGGACCATACTGCATGCGTCATGGTCGTAAAGCAAGCTTTTAGATGGCCCAGTGGCACCAGTATCGTTGTCAATAGATTAAGCCCTCCTCCAAAAGCCTCCCTCCTCCTGTTAGTGGTTTTACTGGGCAAGATAGCTATCTAACAGCTCGCCATGGACAACGCACACACACTTGGGCTATCTAACCTGCAAATTCGACAGTTTTCCCAACGAAAGGAAGCCCAAGTGAAAGAACTTGGAACTCCGGGACATTTTATTAATTATTTTAGAAAACGCCCGCATTGTTAAGGCAGCATGAATTTCGTGCATGAAAATGCCACATAGGTGCACGAAAAGCCGCAATTAGTACTTTGCGAGCAAATCGCATGCTATTGGCCGTCGGGAACATGAGTACACAGAAGCGCCTGGTTTCTTCGTAATACAGTCGCAAACACAATACGGTCCTGGAAACTGTTGTTTAGGAGCTTTGTGAGCGATTATCTCCTCTCGTCTCGACGAGTAGATGGACAGACCAAGGGGAAGAGAGATAGAACGAGACTGCATGTCTGTGAAACGAACGCTTTTCCGGCGGCCTGTGATTGGTGAACGGGACTTCCGCAGCTGTCACTACTGAGCGCAGCACTGCTGTCATGGACGGACCAGTGCGAGGCCAGAACTGATAACGCAAAAGAAGTTTAGAGCATGGGGCATCAGCGCCACTAGATAACACAACACAGGCGTTTGAAGTTATGACGCCAGCGAAGTTGTTGTCGGATCCGCTGCAAAACACACTGCGACAGAAACGCGACAAAGGTCGCTGCTCGCTTTCCTGCGTTCATGTCCATAGAAAGTTAAACAGCGTGTTTTCAGACAAAGAACTCTAACAAGCACAGTTTATTAAAGCTTGTCAGGGCGCAAGCAATAAACCAACACATTGACCAACTGTCTTTCAGGTCGTCCACGGTGTTTAATGATACTCAACGAAAGAAATGTGAAAGTGGCCCAAAAGTATTCATAATGCTTTTCGAAACACAGTGATACTCTTAGCATATCTATTTGACTCCCCGATGACAATATTGATGGTCCCATCAATATTGTCCCTCTTGGCAGTGCATTTATGATGACTCCATTAAGTCAGCGCTCCTTCGGAAGACAATTTTGTTCCGGCTGTATACGCTGGTCAGGTGATCTCTCTTCATCATCGTCATCAGCCTATATTTAAGTCCGCTGCAGGACGAAGGTCTCTCCCTGAGATCTCTAATTACCCCTGTCTTGCGCTAGCTGATCCCAACTTGCGCCTGCAAATTCCCTAACTTCATCACCCCACCTAGTTTTCTGCTGCCCTCGACTGCGCTTCCCTTGTCTTGGTATCCATTCTGTAACTCTAATGGTGCACCAGTTATCCATCCTACGCATTACATTGCCTGCCCAGCTCCATTTTTTTCTTCTTAATGCCAATTAGAATATCGGCTATCACCGTTTGCTCTCTGATCCACACCGCTTTCTTCCCGTCTCTTAAGGTTAGGCCTAACATTTAAAAAAATTATGGGGTTTTACGTGCCAAAATCAGTTCTGATTATGAGGCACGCCGTAGTGGGGGACTCCGGAAATTTGGACCACCTGGGGTTCTTTAACGTGCACCTAAATCTAAGTGCACGGGTGTTTTCGCATTCCGCCCCCATCGAAATGCGGCCGCCGTGGCCGGGATTCGATCCCGCGACCTCGTGCTCAGCATAACATTTTTTTTCCATCGCTCTTTGCGCGGTCCTTAACTTGTTCTCGAGCTTCTTTGTTAACCTCCAAGTTTCTGCCCCTTATGTTAGCATCGGTAGAATGCAATGATTGTGCACTTTTTTTTCAACGACAGTGGTAAGCTCCCAGTCAGTATTTGGCAATGCCTGCCGTGTGCACTCCAACCCAATTTTATTTTTCTGTAAATTTCTTTCTCATGATCAGGCTCCCCGGTGAGTAATTGACCTAGATAAACGCACTCCTTTAAAGACTCTAGGCTTACTGACAATCCTGAATTCTTGTTCCTTTGCCAGGCTATTAAAAATTATCTGTGTCTTCTGCATAATAATCTTCAGCACCGCTCTTACACTTTCTCCATCATTTGTTGCAATTCGTCCCCATTGTTGCTGAACAGGGCAATGTCACCAGCAAACCGAAGGATGCTGAAATATTCGCCGTTGATCCTCACTCCTAAGCCTTCCCAGTCTAAGAGCTTGAATACTTATTCTAAGCGTGCAGTGAATAGCATTGGAGAGATTGTGGCTCCTTGCCGAACCCCTTTCTTGATAGGTAACTTTCTACTTTTCTTGTGGAGAACCAAGATAAGATCTCTCCTATTCCTGCTCCAACTCCTGCTCCTCTGCCACCACCCCAGGTAATTTATACTTCTTAAAGCAATTTTACATGCTGATATCGGTTCGTAGCAGCATTAATAAACAGCTGTGCAAAGTTTAAGTTCAAAATATTTATTTTTCTGCACATATCAGTACCTTGTATATTAATTTCAGCTTTTTGTAGGGAGTTCTAGAGGGCCCGCAATAGTTTGTGAAGATTTTATGCCTCCACTATTTAACAGACACAGTCGAAATTATCCCTGAAGTGCAAGCGTGTGCCGGAAGCAGTCGAATCAGCTGCATCAGAAATACACTTCCTCACAGTGCGAAATTGAAAGGAGTCCAGAAGAGGTTACTTCCTTCGAATTTCGAACTTTAGTCATATCAAGTAGCACTTTAAGTGATGCGGGAGGGTAAACAGAAAATGCTGCCATAAATGTCACCTTGACGAAGCCGTGGGCACCGCATTACTGGCAAAGGAGCCCCCCCCCCCCCCCCTCCCATAACAATAATAGAGACTGGAGTTTATTCTTGATGTAAGGATAGCTTCGGTGGCCTATTTTCTCACCGTCACATCATTTATTAAACAGCAACACAATCCCAAATTACACGAAGAAGTTTCTTGGCACTGAGCTCTGATGGCAACCCCGCAGCGTTTTGACGGCTGAGTCGAAGATGTTCAAAAGTGTGGTCATCCCATTATACAACTTCGGCATTTTCCGACTGTATACGACGTCCACATCTTTCAATGGCTGGCAGAACCAGAGGGACTTCCTTTAGTGCTGGATAGGGTGAGTCTGCCCAATTTCATTTTCTCTCCAAGATGCGATGAAGACCAAGCACCATACGGAAGTTTCAATTCCTGAAATTCCTTTCCTCGGAACCTTCTCTCCTGAGCAATGTCTCAAGGATGCTTGCTGAGTCGGTGAAAAGTTTATAATTGTGTCAAAGAATGGGCATAATTTAAACAACCCCTTTCTACTTGAGCAAAAAAAATATTTTAAATCAATTGTTTCGGGATTAATATAATATGTTGCGGCGTCAGATGCGCTATCTGGCAAATTTTACAAGGAAGGAAAGAAGGAAGGAAAATAAGAGGCGAAAGGCAGAGAGGTTAACCAGGTTAAGTGTCCGATTGGCTACTTCTATAACTACAGTGCTTACCTGCAGATTTAAACATAGGTCCTATTGAACTTTATCCTAATTTTGTCGCTATCTGTGGGTCGGCTGCGCGTGATTTGCTAAGCTGCTAAAAACATCTTTCACAGAGAATATTAGTCTTGAACGCTTGTATTTGAGCGAACATTTAGACCCATGAAAGCGATCCACATATTCTAAGAAAATTTCCAGAGTTCCAAACGTCAACAGTTTTTCACAACGTATAAAAAACAAAAAGGCAACATAGGAAGTAATTACAAGAAAATAATGATTGTATTTTGTGGTTGCCTAATCTTATACCTAGTAGCCTGTTTTACGAAAAAATTTATATAGTATTCACATTGTATAATACATACATACATACATACATACATACATACATACATACATACATACATACATACATACATACATACATACATACATACATACATACATACATACATACATACATACATACATACATACATACATACATACATACATACATACATACATACATACATACATACATACATACATACATACATACATACATACATACATACATACATACATACATACATACATACATACATACATACATACATACATACATACATACATACATGGTCTTCGCTCAAAGTGTAATTTAAAAATTTTGGACATTGCTCGTAAAGGTCCTAGGTGGACGACCAAGGGTTCACACATTTGGAAATTACCATTTGAACAACCAAATAATTGCTCACTATATTTCCCAGGCCGACCCCGGGGAAAAGGCTGCCGAAAAAAAGCATGTTCCTTTAATCATCAGTGGTCTTGCTTTTGACCTCTTTGACAAAAACCTCCGTGAGAACGCCGTGACCTTTGTGTGTTTATTGAAACGAAAATAAAAGAAAGATATTTAATCACCTACAGTGGTGACGGCACACCTTTTTACGTAAAAGTAAAATAATAATAATAATAATAATAATAATAATAATAATAATAATAATAATAATAATAATAATAATAATAATAATAATAATAATAATATATTGCAAACAAACAGTCGCAGTTTCACCTAAAGGCGAAGCATCGATAGCGATAGCAATGTATTAGACAATTACACGAAGCATGGTTTATAGTTTTATCGGTCGTACAAATTGCAGTAAACATTTGCTTGTTAATTAAATTAACAGGCATTGCGCCACGCACGCACAGACAAACGCGAAGAGATCTCACTTGATAACCACGAAACGAACACGAACATTCACTGTCACGGTCTGGAAACTTTGGTGCCTACTGTACACAGTGGTGTCCAAAGATGATGCTTTTTAGCCTGTCCGTGTATCTTTCTCTTTCACAGAACTCAACAATGATTAAGTCCGAGTCAAGACTCTGGTCACACGGACTGAGTAAGTGATTACCATTATGAATCTGCATTTTTCTCTTCATCTAAACTGGCACGGAGCCCGTGGCCACCGAAAACTGGCAGCGCGCAATTGCATCAATGAAGCTTGCCCGACGTTGGAGGCATTGCACAGCAAGTGGCGCTCCGTTGCTACCTCGGAGGCAACGCACAGCATAGGTATGTTCCGCAACCTTCTCATAGGTGGCAGCAGCGCTTTGAGGGAGCCCACTGGAGCCAATGGAGAGAAAAGAAGAGGGCATGAGCCACCGTGGGCGCAAGGGAAGTATTGAAGCGCCGTCTGGACGACGGTGGTCGATAAAAGCGGAAAGGAGTTCGCTCTCTTTTGGCAGATGGCGCAACGTACTCTACGTCGAAGCGGCTCGCGCGCAATACGAAATGTGAGGAATGTCCTATCATAAGGCTTTACTGATTCTAGGAAGTGACTGAAGAAATACGCAAGCCTTCGGTATATTGCTAGGCGTCAATACCAACCCTATTCTTCCCCAGAATAGGGAAGCACTTGTGGACAGGGTTTCCCCTCCAGTAAAGGGAGATCTCCTACATACATACATACATACATACATACATACATACATACATACATACATACATACATACATACATACATACATACATACATACATACATACATACATACTACATACATACATACATACATACATACATACATACATACATACATACATACATACATACATACATACATACATACATACATACATACGTACATACATACATACATACATACATACATACATACATACATACATACATACATACATACATACATACATACATACATACATACATACATACATACATACATACATACATACATACATACATACATACATACATACATACATACATACATACATACATACATACATACATACATACATACATACATACATACATACATACATACATACAAACGAAAAGCGCAAGGAAAAATGGAGATGGGGTGCTGTTGCGTTACACGACTAAACAAACTGTTTACAAACTGTTTTAAACGACTACTCTGGTCCAAAATAGATACTGTGGTTCGTAAAGCACTGTCCGCATCTTAAACATAGTTATCGCTGCTAAAATTAATTTCGTCGTTTTTTTTTTTCGTGGTATCCTTGTCTTTTATTTCTTCCTTCGTTAATTTTGCCTGGAGGCATTTCACCAACTTACATGCCTGCGCCATGACTTCTTTTTTTCACCACACATTCCCTAAGCAGCAACGACAACGTATAAATCTGAATCTTCTAATGGACCACTAATAGGCCGCGCAGAGAAGAAGCCGACATGCTCACCGACCACGTTGAGGTACCCGACCTGGTTCTTCATGGGGCGCGTGTTCACTTGGCACATGTAGTAGCCGGTGTCGTCGGGTCGCACGTCGCGGATCTCCAGCTGCCAGACGCGATGGCCCGCGTGGCTCACTCGGATGCGCTCGTTCTGCACGATCACGTGCGTGTGCAGGGCCAGCAGTGTCTGCTTGTCCACGTTCAGCCACGCCACCTGCGCCGACGATGCAACATAGGACTGGGCACAGTATTCCGGGTCGACCACTTTCCCAGATACCATTTTTAGTGGACTCTGGTTGGCAAGACATCGAGAATGCTTGACGGACGAGCGAGGCGGTGCCCCAGACACTAATGCACGCAAAAGTGAAAGCATTCGTCAAAGTAACCGATGGAGCTTAGGGCCCTTGGAGATACCGCATCATCATTCTCCGCATCACGCTACGCATGCTCCTTGCAGGAGTAGATAGAAAAACCCTAAAATGGACGCACAAGAAAGTAGGTCACACGATATTTTAGTTTCTGGATTACAGACTTCCCGACCACGGATTACCGGGAGCGCGGGCTTGACAAGCTGATAATCTAGAAGACGATGCACAAATGAAATACTTGTGTTGACGTCACATTCAAATTTCCGCATATTCTTCTCGTGATGTCAAAAATTATGGCAACAAGGCTAGTTGTTCGTTTATGAACAGAAACAAATGCGCCGCATGGAATAAACTTAATGAACGCTCAATGGGAAAGTATTTTCTACTTCAAATGAGCGTGCCTAAAATTCAGTGGTCAGCAGAATCTGTGATCGGATTGGGGTGATGTTTAGGCTTCCGCTTCCCTTCAGTATCTGTCAAGAACTCGTGCGAAGTCGAACTTTCTAAAAGGTTTTTATGCTAGGAGGTAGCGACAAAGGAGTTAGTTGCAAGTTGCAAGTTCTTATAATCACCTTTTGTTTACGTGTTCTTCGTGCTAACAATGTTTTTCCATTAAGGAATTGTATTCGTGAGCAATGGCTTCCTGCCAGCTACCTAGAGCATAACCTGATTGCGTCCGGCCACGGGCTTTCGGTAAGACACGTTTGATGGGCAATGACACATGACTCGCGTTAGTTCTGCAGGCTGTACGGAAGAATATGAGTCGTGGAAAGTACATGATCGTGTATCGACTTCCTTATAGCGGTGAGATGTCATCCTGTAGTGCTCTTACGAGCCATGAAGAACAGCAACAGGGCTAGGTATAGTACACCTACCGTGTGGTTGCCCAAATTTTCTACGACACACTTGAGCGCAGCATTCCGGCCAGCCGCAACTGTGAGGCTCGGTATTGGCTCAGGGAAGTACGGTTCGTCCTTGCTGATCAGTTCATCTGAAGAAATGAAAAAAAAGAGAAGCGTAAAAATCTGTATCATAGAATGTTTTTTTTTTATTTAACCCCCAAAATTTGATTAAATATCCACCTGTCTGGATACTTGCAGCAACAAAATACGTGCTGATTGAAAACTGAAAACACTGTACTGAATATACGGCTGATTGAGCACGTTCGAGTCTTACAATAGTGTACAATGATTAAATTTTTCATAACTGCACGGAAATTGTAAGGAATAAAATCAAGCCTTGCTTTGCCCACAACTAATGGTAGCGTCGATGGCAGCATCGAAGTGACGTCGGTGGCGTCTAAGTGACGTCGATGGTAGCACTGGAGCTTCTGCATTCACGCGAGCAACCATATCCAAAAACATTCCAAAGAAACAGAATGCGAAGAGTGCGAAGTATTTTTTGCCCAATTCTTCGCACTGAGGTAGCAAGGAAGGTTCCTGTCTCGCATCGCTTTATTAAAAAGAAAATGACGTGTGACCGACAGGGACATTGACGTGCAGTCATGCAAAAATCCTTGAGCCTATCGTCAATGAATTTAACTGATTACCGACTCCTCCTATTTACTTGGAGCAGAAACTTCTGCCGTACTAGAAAAGTTGGTCATGTTTACCAAATTACGATATCGAATAGCTACATTAAAAACTATTATATACATCGATTTGGTCTGGCGCCCTCCTCCTTGTACTCATACTGTGGTGAGGATGATATAATAGAACACTTCTTCCTGTCATGTCGCTGTTTTTTATCATTAAGAAAATGTACTTTAGAAGGACAATTTCATGGCGCTGGAGGGAATCTAACCATTCCCGATATTCTACCTTTAGGAGCCTCTTATATAGGACATCATCATAGGAATGTTGGTGCAGCTGTTGTGAGGTTTATAATTGAATCAGGAAGATTTCCTTGGTAAATTCTTAAATTTTTATCCGACTGCATTCTTTTTATCCACTATTCACAATTACTCAATAGTGCTTCTGTTTAGACTCCAGCAATTATTTTCTTAACTCAGCCGATTCTTGGCCAGTCCCCCTTATAGCCTTATAGGGTATGATCCACTCTTGGAAGCAAACAGGCGAACTGAACCTCGAGCAGATCACAGCAGACCGGTGCTCTAACCATTAGGCCGCAATCGCTTTTTCTGTCTTTATTGCTGATTTCGACAAGACAAAACAGAGTACAATTGCTAAAACAAGTCAGCTTATACGTATCTCATTCCAAAGCCAGCCAGCTCTTTGAAACGCTCGACATGTGCGCCCCATGCCCCTTCCTCGTCTTCCTTCCTTGTGAAGGCGCCGTGTTAGACTGCACTATCTCCGGGACGGGCCCATTTTACTCAGTACTTTCCTCGTTACACGGTACGTAGAAATTGCGCGACGTTGTACTGACTTCATGATCGCTCAAGTTAACCATGCATTAGCATTACTTCGCCAGAGTACAAATGTCATCGTTGTTTTAAAATACACCACATGACATAACCATTTATGCGTTCGATTGCATAACAGGTAGTCACTGATGACGTCACAATTTGCGTGTCTCTCTCTTATGCGCCTCCACCAGGTATGTAGAAACGAACAGTTATCATGTCGTAAGCTCGCGGCGAGTGCCAGCCATACGATAGTCTTCAAGGTAGTCGTCGTCGTGCTGCAGTCTTCCCACACACGTACGCTCGCGATCCCCACACACGACTACTCAATTTACACAAACACGTTGGTCCACCTGCTATCGCTTTGCGGAACCCGAGACAGTGCAAGATAGTCAGGTACCTGCAAAATGCTTCGCGTAACATCGATTCATTACCCGGAAGCCCGTAATGAAGCCATACCAACAAGTTCAAGTTCAGACCCTTTTGAGTAACATCGATTTCCATATTGCGTAGAATCTGCGCAATGTTTTATCTTTGTGAAATGCTTCAAATATCTGTAGAACAAACTGGATTTTCAAACGACATGCTAGCACGCTCGCGCATATTTCACAGGTTGTTATTGGTTATTTTATTATTAAGCACCCTTGAAACTGCTCAGGCTGCTGGCAGCGGTGCTTCTTTCACGGTGAAGATCCCGCTCCTTCTCATCACTCAAAAATAATAAATTATTTTGATACTTAAATGATTCCCAATTATACCTTTTATTCGCCTGTTTCCTTTTTACACGTGGATTTAGATGTATAATACTTGTAACGTTCGGTAACACATGTTAATTGACATGTTCAGCACACCTGTTAGATGCCTGGACAGTGACGTAGTTTGTACGGCATCTTGATTTTTCGTTTTAGTGTTTTTTACCTGCTAACCAATGTGTAATCATGCGGCACTGACACCACTGCCATTGTGACGCTCAATATGACAACAACATCATCCCGCTCCCTCCCTTCTGTAATACCCAACAGCCTTTAGGGGTATTCGAAATTAAAATTTTAATAAATGCAAGCACTCGCTCGATGAAAGTGTCCCACAACCGTTTTCCTACAGTCACAAGGGCGCCTTATAGACCCTGAGAGCCCTGTGCTACTTCAATGGCAAATTAGATAGGCCACTATTGAATCAGTGGCTGTTGAAGCAATGGCTTACCGGTGAGTCGGAAGCCTATCGGTTCGAAGAGCTTCGGAATATTCGTATAATGGGGGCAATTAGAGAACATTCTAAATGTAGTCCTGGCTATGTATTTGATAATCAGCTTATTGCACCTTCTCACATGTCTTATCCAGGAAGCTTTACACGAAGAAAGCCTCATCCTAAGCCAGAACGTCACCTAAAGATAAGTCTTAAGTGCACCTGCACTACATGTAGTCAAACCAAAGAAGAGGCTATACAAATAGACAAGTGCTTATAGATGCGCGAAAGTGCACCAGTATGGACACCTCCGCGTTCGCGCTCGCATGCGCGAACGTATACACACGAAAGCCCCTTCCTTCCTTATTCGTTCAGAGGTGCTTATGCTTCATTCAGAAGCCTCGTTCCATGATGTGCGCCCTACATTACTCTCATCTAACTTCTCACTTTCTTTCTTTTTTACGTCATAAAAATTTGTTTGCCTGCAAAACTGCTCTAAAGGCTTGCACATCTCGAGATGCCCCGCGATGAAATGCGACAGCATCAGGCGTGGAGTAAGCAAACCACCACGCCATTGAGAGCAGCTTTTGACTTGCAAATTCATAGCGGCTCTAGACGCAGCTGCCGGGGCTCCACAACTCCGGAGACTCCAGATAAACACCTCGGAGTCTCGCATCTGTTGGCTTGGGATCGCTGCATTGTCGTGGCAGGAGGTGCAAAAGGAATAAGTGAAGTGAGCCTAGAACTCCTCGCTGTCTTCCGGAAAATTCATAGAAGGGGGAGGTAGGAAAACGGCAGTTTCAACTAGGCGGTGGATAACGCACACATAACGCACACTTAAAGCATCGCCTGCGGAAAACAAGAAATTTGCTTATTCGAAATGTTGTAATATGCACATTTATTTTTCGGTTTTGCCGCGAACGAACGCTTAAGCCGTCCGGTGTGAAGAAATGAAAGTGACTCGAAGCGCTGCGGCATATTTATGCGAAGACACTAGAACAGACGAGCCTTCCGGCGAAATTTAGCAGCACGCTCTTCCCTGATACGCGGAAAGTTACGTTTCGAAAAAGAAGATTCGACTGTGACGTAGGCCTAATTGTTTCGGTGAAGCAGCACAGTGCGTCTATAAACTCGTAGAAACTGCATATTGCTAGAAAACCCTTTACACTGCTGTCACTTTGTGTTCTGTGCTTGATAACATCCTAAAAACAGTCACAAGCAAATTCTATCAGTCCTTGCTGTCTGACATTTGGTTGGCACTTCCCCACTTGCGTTCCCAAAAAATACGATCAGCATTTTTTTTATCGGCGATTGAAAAAGTTGAGATAATAACTTCGGTGGCGAACCCTGCTTATGTACTAAATTTTTCACGCGTTGTTTTGGTTATGACGCACTAAACAGAAAGCGTGTCTGGCCTCTACAGGTATTACAGGGAGAGAAACGGTAGGGGGGGTGCGGTTATTTATTGACTGTAGGCTCGTCTCTCTGTTCCGGTTCTCACTTTCATGTTACCTTTATTTTCTCACACTTATGCTATCTTCAATTCTTGAGCACTTGGCAACCATGCACATAATGATTAGAATACAGTCAACGACGTACGAACCCTCGATCTCTGCCTGCCTGTGGATTTTAAGTTTGTAGTCTTTTTATCACCTTGACTGACCTTGTGTGGATAACCTATCTGGGTTAGTGTTCGTGCTATAGCCTGCTACGGTCCTCACCCCTGTGTCCCAAAAGAGGCATAGAGGAGCGGAGAAAACATGTATTTATTGCGAAAGGTAGTAAAGTCCGGCTCAGACTTGTTGCTGCCGACATCTACATAGCGCTATTGGAAGGGAGAGAAGGATAAAAAATACGTATGACGTGTGACGATGTGGAGACACAGTATGGGAAAGCGTGGTGTAGCGTTTCTAGATAAAGGTTTGCTTATTCTTCCTCGCTGTGCGCCCCAGTCATCGCAACGTGGTGAACGCCCACAACAGCGACATGTACAGGCCTCATCAGGATTAACCGAAACGCGTGAGACGCAAACGGTAACAACACGCAACTCGCCACTCATCGATAGTCATGTGCAATGTCACTGACTTTATACGCACCTGCTGCTCCGGTCGTACCGCCGTACATGCCCGGTAAATATTGAGAACCTCAGGATTGGAATCACGATAACATCGACGCTTCGAGTGGAGATTTCTTTCTCTCTGTTTCTTTCTTATATTTTTTTTTACAGCGATGGCTGTTATGGTTCACCCCTCCTGGCCGTTTTGATGTCCGCCGGTGGCCACCGCCGTTCGTCGCTAAAATCCCAAAACCCTTTGGGCGAAAATTTCACAGAAAGAAAAATAAATAAATTCTCCTTGTTTCATTCCGACTTACGACAAACGTTTTGGCAGTACAGTATTCTACCTCTCAGCCACCCTGCTTTCAGTGGCTTCCAAGTTACTGCGGCGTCTTAGGTAACGAACGCGCCGACTACGCTACTCGGTCGGCCTTTCAAGGCGACGAAGAGGACTTGATACCGCTATCAAGGACAGATGCAGCTGAAAAACTTCGAATGCTCACCCGGGATATCATGTTCTCCATGTGGAACACAGGATGTTTTCAAAGCAACCGGCTGCGCCACATAGACTCTTCTCTCCGCCTTCGCATTCGAGCAAGACTCTGTAGACGCGAAGATATATACCCTGCTTTATCGAATATGGCTAGGAGTGGCCTTTACGAAGTGTTTTGCATTCCGAATTGGATAGGCCGACGACACCTCGTGTGATGACTGCTGTGGTAGCGAGGATACTCTTCAACACGTCTTCTGTGACTGTCCTCGCTACATTTTGCAGAGACGATCGCTCGCAATCGCGATATCGCGCTTTAACCAAAGAACTTTAACTGAATAAATAATTTTAGAATGTCAACATCACAAGTCATCACAGCAGAGGGCGACGAGAGCACTGTTGCAGTTTTTAAGGGCAACAGACTTGGAGAAGCGGCTGTAGCTTGAAGTGATGTTTATAGTGCTTCAAGTTCTACCGTGCTGTGCGGTGATGGTATACGGTGACACTGACCGACTGCGCGCGTGAGAAGACGGCGCGCACCCTCCCGCCTTCGTCCCTTGCGAATGCGAGAAGACACTGCTGCGTCAAGCCACCATCCTTTTTGGCTCGCCCTCCCAAGATTTCGCTCGCACCTACAGCACACAGCGCGTGGCCGCGATGTTATCGCATATATACTTTATATGGAACATCACGGCGACGCCAATGGCGAAAGTTCGCCTGGAGTGTCCGTATAAATGCTATCGCAACAAAATTAATTTTGCATAGCAGAGCGTGGGCTAAAAAAAATTGCCCGCCAATCCACCCTGTGAAGGTGGTTGGAAAGCGAAGCTTTTTACGCCACCCTCACGGTGACTGCGGCGCACTTGATATTTCACACACTACAACGTAACTTTAACCACGGCCTTTATGTTCACTACTGTTTCACAGTAGTGAACATGAACTGTGAACAATGTTCACTACTGTTTTTTATGATCGGTGTGATATACACTACTAGACTACCCCATAGTGGGGTAGTCTAGAAAATGAACCGAAGCAGTTACTAGGCTGGAAGCGTTTCGAATGACGTCAACCCTCTTTCAAGCAGCTGCATAAGCTTTGCAACAGCTGCAATCTAATCTTACGGACCGCGCCGAGCCTGTTTCCGTTGTTTGCCCGCAGCCCTTATCATCCATCATGTTGGCTCATCACTTTGAAGCTTGTTTTTGTGGTTTTTCTTGCGAAAACGAGTGCCTAGTTGTACGCTGAATGCCTGAATTCAAGTAAGCTATACTGCTATACCTGCAATTGTTAGCGGTTCGTCGGGATCGTTTTTTGATTACAACGACGGACACGACAGAACCCTTGGCTGGTAGAGGTTCAAAGCTTCGCTTTAAAAAGATAAACTTATAAATTTAATGGAGGTGGTCCAATATTAGGTTTTCTAGAGTCCTCCTACAGGTAATGTCAATGATTGAGCGCGTCTGCTTCGTCTTCATTAGTCTTCCTGTTCAAGCACTCGGCTTCCTCTAACGTTTACTGGGTGACGCTGACGTCATCTTGTTTTAATTTTAAATTCTTCAAGCATAGCGTGAGGCCTGTTATGGTGTTCACCGAAATATAAATTTGGGGAAAGCAGGACAAAATCAAGAAATAAATAGCTAAAAGGTTGTTTTAGTAGAGGCCAGTGGCTTTAAAAAATGAGTTTTTACGTTCCGAAACCACAATATAATTATGAGGCACGCCATGGTGAGGGACTCCAGATAAACGTTTACCACTTGGAATTGTTTACCACTTGGGATTGTTTACGTGCACCTAAATCTAAGTACATGAGCGTTCTTGCATCTCGCCCGCGTCGAAATGCGGCTGCCGCGGTTGTGGTCGCACCGACGACTTCAATCCCAGTAGCGCAACGTCATAACCACTGGGCTACCACGACGTGTGGTTTACCAGTGGCTAACTCCGGGTAGTAAGAGGAGTAAGCAAACCGAGTCTTTCCACTTCACCGCTGGGAGGCGCAACTTCCGCAAACGAGCACAGCCCACACTTTCTTTACTTCTCGAAAGGGGATTGTTCGCTCGCGCCTGCGAATGTTCAATCCAACAAACAAGGCACAAAATAGTCTATGGTTTGCTGCGCGTTACAGCTCGCCAGCTATAGCGTCACTGCTTCGCGTTGCGGGTGAAACGAATTTTTTTCTGGTCATACAACTCATCTCGGCAGAAAGAATGGTAGCCGTCTGTCTCGATCGACGTTAGCCCTAATTTGTTGACCTTCGCGAGCGCTGAGAATGATTAAGTGAAAGAATATTGTATTAAACCTGACGACCCCAAAAGTAATTTGATGTAGAACTCCGTGTGACGAATTTACGTTTTGTAATGTTTTTATTTGTCTTTCAAAGATCACACAAGGACGAAGTAGACGAATAAAAGCACGATGGTTCCTTATTTCGTTTTCCCCAGCTTCATATGTTGTTCTGCATTTACACTAGCCATTTTCTCTGTAGTCCCGCTATATAGTAAAAAAATGCACCTGTCTGTTTCCAACATAGAAACATTAAAACAACAAATATCCACATAGAAAAAAGTTCTATGGAGATGTTTTATAATTATAACTAGTGTAGCTAACCAAGCGAGCTTTTGGCAAATTATTGATCGTCGGAGCATTAATAATTTTATACTTACCTATATTCAGTATATTTATATGATTATAGCCAATTCGCTCACATATTAGTGCTGTAAACATGAACAGCTGCTCAGACAAGTGAGAAAAAGACTGCAACGCTGTGTTTCGTTTCTTCGGTCACGGTCGTGTCTGTGGCGTTGACATGCTGCATTCACGCAAATGTGTTGTTGCGTATATGGAGTGCCAAGCTGCTGGACGCAGAGTGATGCAACATTATACTTCCCCGTAATATCCTGTGTGAGCTGTCCTATAGTCCACTGCTTCTTTTTCAAAGTATGACGGTACAAAGAAGGGGAAAAAAAGAAAACAAACAATAAGAGGAAAAGAAAAGAACAATGGAAAGGAAGAAGAGAAGACCGCAGCGGCGGAACGCTCCACAGTGGTTTGTACAGCACCTCTCGGAGGTATTTCCGAAGTTAAAGATCTAGAGGCAGAAGTCAAAATATAGAGGCAGATAGACGGAAGCACTCTGTGGATAGAAAGAGGAAGAGAGCGAAATAAACCAGGCCGGGGTGCCCAGGCAGGTTGGAAAACGTTTGGCAGATGGATTATCTTTATCAAAAGTGACGTTCTGGAGTAACGTACAGGCTATCTTTATAAATAGAAAAGGCCAAACGGCTGTTGTCAGCGACGGATAGCTGGTCTGTACTTTTATATATATATATGGTGCATTCCACCGAACACACAAGATGACAAGGATGACTTTGGAAAGGATAAGTTCATCTACTGAAAATACTTTCCGCCTATTTGATGCACCTCGGTCGTACGGCTTCACTCTTGAATGAGAGGAGGCCGCAACAGTGAAATAAAAAATGTAGTAATAGGATACGACGAGACCACGCGCGTAGGTACTGGCATGCTTTCGACATATTGGGTAAAAACCATGGGATGAACAGACAACATGCTGGCACGCTGCTTCGACCCGCTCATTTACCTGTTACAATATTGCCAGGGCATGCAAGGTATGCTGTGAGAGCAGCGCTTAGTGTAAGAAGGATCCCGGAATGCTTTCGCAAGTCTCTCTGGGAACTGGTGTTGCAACTTTGAAAACATGGTCACAACAACCGAGAAAAGAAAAATATAATTTCTGCCCTTTTCAGCCATGTCGTCACGTGTGCATTGACATGGAAGCGTTGTACAGAGGCGTTTACTAACGTTAATTGCTTGAATGGCGCCATAGAGATTTTGACTTTTTTTTTCTCTTTGAAACAGTTGCACTTGATTTCACTCTATGCCTTCATATAAGGCGCTTGTCGTGTGGAGTATTTTTTTTTTTTCATTTCATAATCAGTTTCATAATCAAGGTTGCTTGCATGACAAGTGCTTCGTGAGTGCGGTGTTGTATTACACAAAATAAGCCCGTATTTAGGATTAGGCTCTAGGTATTACGCTTTATCTAAGTGCACGGGAAACGGAGAAATGCTCTCCGTAGGCAACCGCATGCCTGAGTTAAATGACAGTTGTCCTATGCATTTTAAAACAGAAAGTTAAGTGATATAAAATCTTACGTACATTTTCTTTTACAATCAATTTTTGTATTTAACCGACATTTCGTGGAGATGGAACGTTACCCTTTCATCTTTGTTTCGTCTAAAGGGACAAAACTTCACCTTAAACGAAAACAGATGCCACTTTGTGAACAGCACCACTGTAAACGTCTAAATAGGACGGGGGCATCAGTACGCAAACTTAAGTAAGATATTTGCTTTGTTTACGTCAGTTTCGCAAATCTATTTTTCACATAAAAGTGGTATATTCCGTATTCATGTGCTAAGTATAGTTGTAGTCCGCTCTAGATTCTGTAACAGATGTAATTTACTTGCCTGCAATGGCTGTTTTCGTTGCCGAGTAACAAAGTTACAAAGATGCTGTTTCAATGACAATGCTGTGGGAGGCACAATGTGATGCCCACCAGCTTATGTTTATCGGGATGGAGACGACGTGGCGATCGCAAAAGCAGTAGGTGAGATAGCCTCTAAATAAAGTATCAGCGGGTAGGAGCCGCGAAAAGCTGAACAAGTAAAACTGATAACGGTGCCTCGTACAAAGAAATAAGAGAAAACAGATACAAGCTGAAAACGCTGTGCTTGTCACCGTAGTAGAGATCTGAACTTCTGCAAAAGAAAATAAATAAATAAATAAATAAATAAATAAATAAATAAATAAATAAATAAATAAATAAATAAATAAATAATATGAAATGAAAGTTTTTCAGCCACTTGTCATCGCTTGCGACGAATTTGATTGGTACCGTGTGAAGAAATGAGATCGATAGCATTTCGAAGAGGGTAGTGAAACATTGCTTCCTAAATAAAAATTCTTGTAGCAGTTTCGAGCCAGATAGATTGTTATTCAGAAAATTTGATGCAACTTTAGTAATTTGACGATAGCAATCGCTGTATGTACTATATCACCTGGCGTACTCCTTGTCTTGAGACTTCACTGGTATTGACGTGCTTTACGGCTCCAAATTCACTTACGTTCGATAGTTAAGTGGAGAAACGGGTTTAACAGATTTCACTCGTTCTGTGTTTTAACGTCCATGCACGTTTTTATCGAGCACGTATTTTTAATCTCACACCAACTCCACGCAATACGCGTTTGTTTAGCAACGCGATTGGGAGAGAGTGCAACCAACGAGAGGGAAGGTTAGAGGTCAACCAAACAGGAAAATGGTAGCTACGCTGCGTCGACAAAAGGCTGTAGAAAGATGGAGAAGGTGGCCTAAGCGCGCACAGATGACGTGTGCAGCACAACTACAGAGGGTGAACACATGCCGGTGGAGTTCAGCTGTACATCGCTTGAACAGCTTTATGAGCCAGAAGTATACACATCTACTTTCCTTAAATGTCTTCCCATGAAAAGGTTTCAAAATTTCAGTCCGTTATAAGATTGTCCAATTGTGAGGAGATGGAGTTAAATATTCCTTACCCGTCATTTCTTTCCCAGGTCTACATAATACCTCCTCTCAGCACCGTCAGACACGCGCTACATCTGCGATTGTGCAGAAATGTCTCAATAGGTGTTTTAAAAAATACTTGACAAAGCAACTGTGGGTCCGCCCACACTTTTGCTCAAAAAAGTAAACAGCTAACAAGCCCCTTGCAGCGTTCTGTTGCGAATGAATGAATGAATGAATCAATCAATCAATCAATCAACCAATTTTGTTGATTGACTCAACAAAACTTCCTTGAACGCCCCTAAATGCAACACCGAAATTGATACTTTAGCTATCAAACTTTATTCTCACTTCCTTATTTCTTTACAAGTTCCGAATGCCATATAACTGAAAAATACGTTCTGTACCCAACGAGTACGGCATAAAAAAAAAAATGTCTTTCTCACGTGGACCCACTGTCCGTGCAAGTGTGGCCCGTTATTTCCTGAAGGACAGCCGGGCGGAAATAAGACGCACACAATCTCAGATGGGCGAGTGAGCGTCGAAAATACGCGCGCGGTAGGCCTGAGCAGAGATTTTTCCCAAGCTGTCGCGCGCACCGCACACAGGAAGCCGCGGGATGCCTGCGCGCACGAGCAATCTGGACTGTCGAGCTCGACGCAGCGCGCTTCGACCCCTGCTGCAGCGTGCGCGCCGCGTGAATATTTCAGCAGCTGCAGCGAGCGCATTACGCGCGCGAGATAGATCGCGACGCCAGGCGTGTCGGGGCTCATCGGATTCCTCAAGGAGCGCGGGCGCCGCCTTGTCTAACCGATGGGCCAAAAGCCACTTTCATGCCAACCAGAATCAGGAGGACGGCACGCGTTGATGCGCTGGGATGGCCGCGGCTGATTCTTTGCCTTCTTGTTCTTCTTTGCCCATCACAGATCTAGTATCAGTCTCTGCGCAATGCTTGGGGCGTCTAATTCTCGGCTAAGTGCTGTTATTTTACATAAGGAGATCACTTAATTTTATGTTACCTGGGAAATTAAAAGGCCATAAGGATCGATTGTCTTTCTTCTTTTCTATTTTGACAGAAGAAAAGAAATATAGGTCGCGATGTCAAATGATGTCGGTTGATTGAAAAAACTACTGCGCATCTGAAGAAGATTGGAGGCATATTACGTATACCAGTTTGTTGCCACTATCTTGTAAGACATATCTAGGATATTACCGTGATGTCAAGTATGAGAAGTTGGTGATTGAGTAAACGACTAAAGTTTATCGTATACGTGGGTGCCACCTCGCAAAATGTTATTTATGCTTAAGGTTACCACTTTGGTAACGTTCCGAGCATTTTAAGTTGAAGCGGGTTGCATTGTGGAAAGGTCCGCGAGCAGCCCCTCACAAGTTGGAAAAGGTGGCGCACGAAACAGACCATTTAATAAACTTAGCAAGGTCTGGAGAATGAGAACCCACGGTAAACGATGCAAGTGTTCAAGAAACGTATAAACAAACTGGCGTATACCGACGGCTACCGGCGTACCGTTTGCTTGCGAGCTAACCCTGGTTCCGGCTGGGCGGACGTCGCACATACGCATGTTTGCGACTGCGGTTTGAAGCAGTCTTCCCGCTGAGCTTTTCCACTAGTGGCTTATGAAGCATCAAGCACGGCGCTATCGTTGCAGCATCCGTGACGTCAGGTGATTGTTCGTTCGAGAAACCTACCTCGGGCAGATGGCACATGCTTGCAGGCATATCGCCATGAAGTTATTTCAGCGATCACCACAAATGCCTCCGCTACGACGCTCCTTACAGTCAAGGCTACAGCGTGAACGCCAGAAGTGAATGCCGATACAACAGCAAATGTATTCTTTTATTCAAAACAACGACCAGAAAAATACAAGTTCACAAGGGTACTTCCGTGTCGACTATGAAATAAATTAAGGGTAAAGTTCGTGAAGGCTTCCCTCCGGACTCGAATGGCCGTAAGGTTGTTGATAATATTCTGTAATTTCTTTAAAATAATATTTGCGCTTGTAATCGCTTTTAGTAAAGCGTGATGTATATAAATGACACGAAACGCTAGATGTGCGTTTTCTCAGTTAAAGGACACGCTAACCTTGTTGGGGAACACATTTTGTGTTAACATCAAAGCAGCCAAAGAGAGTTTGTTTAAGAGTGCCTTTGAAACTTCGTGCTTCTGAGTTTTGTGCGAAAGAAACACATGAGGAAAACATATTCTCAGATTATATTTGTAGACGTAACATCTGTGAGAAATTGTAAATAGGTAACATTTACAGAAAACGAAAGGTTTCTAGCTCAGGAAACGACGTAAAAGAGGAAGACAGGAGTTGATGCCAACTTGGCATTTTCGCAACCACTCGCTATAACATCACTGCTTGCGGCAACATCAGGCAGAGGATGAATGGTTGCTTAGCAATACAAGCGATTTAAACAATGACTGCAAATTGAACTAGGTAACTTTTGTAGATATTTTCTAGGTGTGAAAAATATGCGACAATATTTTAACACCCTGAAATTGTGCCCAATGACGTCACAATGCCTGAATTTCAGTGCGAAATCCAGAAGTTAAAGTTTGACATTTCATCCTGTTCAGCACACTAATCAAGCAACCAGTCAACGACCATCTTCCATTGAAACGTGTCATGGTTTACCGATCCTTATCCACACGTGGCTTTATTTTGACATTTTTTCGGAAAGTTTTAAGATTCTTTATGCAGGGGCTACTCGGACCAAAAGTTCTCGTGATTTCTGCTGAGGTTACTGAATGCAACGGTAATGCTGGCCGCCTTAATATACAAGGTGCTATATCTCCAGAATGTGACCTTTCTACCCTCTCGCCTGTATCTTCTCAATTCTCCTTCCTCCCTCCATCTCCCGCACGTAAAAGTCAGGCAACGTGAAGTAAGTCTTGTTGCCTCTTCTGCCCTCGCTCCCCATATCGCTCTCATTCCATCTTTTTCAATCTCTCTCTCTCAGTTACTGCTCTTAGTTGTTCCTGTGAAACTAAGTGTAACGATACTTGGGTGATTCTACCGAGCTCCCTATCACATCCAAACTAAGAATCACGCGGAAGTGTTTCACATATCGGACTCCGTTGTGCACCTACCAAATCGCGATAATGCAACGGACGTAACCACCGTGAAGACAAATGAATCATCATATTTCCTTTTTCTGTCTCGTTAAACTAACATTAACTGAAGAGGCCGCTTCAGCGCTTGGCCTGCTTTGCTTCGGATTTCAAAATGGGCAGACTCGCAGTAATGTTTAAAACAAGTCTGGCAGAACCCATTCATATGGGTTCTGTATGAGGTGTATAGGGTGTATGAGCTGTATGAGGTGTATATGAAGCTAGACTCACCTCTCGCGTATTCCTCTTGACCCGCTTCGCCATCTAGGGGCGCCACCGTGAAGTTCGCGCGTGGCGCGCTTGAGTAATTATACGCGTATATTCAGATAACATTGTTTGAATATATACATGACGTTCGTTTGAGCCCGCCCAGAGTCATAAAAATTTTAAAGGGTATTTTTTTGTCATTGAAGGGTGACACTTTCCCAGTGCCCCAAGTTGCCGTCAGAGATGTTCATTGAAATGATTCACATACCCAGCGGCACATAATCCGTGGTCCGACTTGGCGTGAAAGAGGCGTGCCCAGTGGCAGACACTGATTGAGCCAAGTTGGTCCAACAGTTGCTTTTGAACTCGGTTTCCTGAGCGCTCGTCCTGTGTTCTTCCTTCTGTCCGTGTTTTTTACCGCTGTTTTTCTACACCATGAGCACAGCAGCCCACTGCTCTACCCACTATATAGACGTAGACTATACCTAGTGATCTAAGTTGGCGGGGAAACGGTTAGAACACGGAAACAAACCGTATATTGCGTGAATTATTCTCACAATCCTAATCTCATTAGATGTTTTGGCCACCCATGCCCTTAAGTGGATTTATCGTACTCACAGTTGGTTCCTGCAGGACTTGATTGAAGAACGCCACACATTTTTGTGATGGGACGCACCTCCTGACTTATTAACGCAATTAGAATTTTTGTGAGACTTCGCGCACTTTCGGGTACCCATGCTTGCTTCCATGTTCTAAGCGTTGCCCCGCCAGCTTGGGTCACTGGTAGACCACACAATAGGTAGAGCATCGCACTGCTGTGCTCAGGGAACCGAGCCGCAGTTCAAGGATAACTGCGGAGATCTCGAAGGTGACGCTGTTCTACAATATGGATAATTAGATTGCAGGGTTGATGACGATGATGACCAATGTAACTGCATGGTTGAGAACACGCTGGAAAGAAAATATAATTATTCTATTATGTATTAAGGAATATTCTGTGAAAATGGTATCGTATATAGGAACGTTCGGTCCACAAGCTAGCAGATCAAAAACAGATCCGAAACAATTCATAATTACCCCATAAATTAATTACACATTGTAAGCCTCCTCGCACGTGAGGCCGTACTACAATAAAACCAAGATGGCCTCGTCCCAGCGCTTCGATATACCGGGTGTTTTCAGCGAATACTTTCCAAATTTTCTAAAGGTTTCCTGTGGCAGATAGCACAATTATAGTTCATGAGCTGGTCTACTCGAAGAGGTGGACATTACTTGCACAAAAAATGGAAGTGCATAATCGACTAATTAATGAAAATCTACTAATTAAGTTTTTAACTAGTGACCTTATGGCCCATATTGCAATGTACAAATTCTAGCCGTGGAGTTCGCAAGGCGGATCCACTTGGAACGAATTCTCAGCATGATACCAGTTTCTAGATATTAATTCCCTAACTTTGCGGAGAATGGCATTGGCGCTCCAGTTAATGTTGTGCTTCAGTGCATAAAACGACGTTTTGTTAAGAAAGTAACTCGAACGCCAGTGCATTGCTCGAACGCTAGCGAATAAAGCAACGTGTTCACGATAATGATCAGTCGATGTGGGTTTATGTTATACGATAGCTTGTATCTGTTCAAAACATCCTGGGTTGTTCAAAATAACGCCCCACTCTATTACACGCCGCCCCTCGTAGTGCAAGTGCAGCTTCTCGGAGTTAAAAGCCAATCAGACATCTCAACAGATCATTACTCAGTCCAACAACGTTGATCGCTGTTGTCTTCATAGGAAGGGAAAGTAAGCAAGGAGAGAAATTAATTAATTTCATTAGGTTTTCTCACCTTTCTTTTCTTGTTGCTCTTGCACGAAGCGATGTTTTCTCCTTTTCGACTTTCGTCGTCCCCGGTGAAGTTGTCTCGTGGCAGGAGAACTTGACCACGAAGCAGCATTGGAAAATGGAACCGCACTGTGCCGTTTGTCTGGAAGGTTAAAATTGGCATCAGTTTCGGCATTTTTCAGAAAAGAGTCGACCTCTTCTTTGTAATGAATGCAGCGATTCATCGCAATAGTTATTATTATTATTATTATTATTATTATTATTATTATTATTATTATTATTATTATTATTATTATTATTATTATTATTATTATTATTATTATTATTATTATTATTATTATTATTATATGGTACTTAGGAGATGTCGACTTTAATTGGCGCCGGCTACTCCTTTTCACATAGAGATAAGGAAAAAAAAAGAATTAACCTACACGCATTAAAACTAAACGTCAACTACAGATATCACAATAACATAAAGTCCAGTCACATAAGTACATTAATGCGGCACTAAAACTGAAAGTCAACTCAGAAACACAGCAACATGAAGTCCAGTCACAACGGTGCACTATAGAAAACACAAAGTCCAGTCCCGTAAGTTCCCTAATGCCGCACAACGTCAACTCAGAAACACAGCAACACAAAGTCCAGTCACGTGACTACACTAAAATCAGGGCACATAAGAAAGCACGGATTAGACTTAAATGAAAGTACATGAACCCAGGCGTTGAATTGGCTAAAGTCGGGTAAAAAAATACCATAGAGTGAGCTTATAACAGATAGACACTCTACTCAATAGCTTCCGAGAATATTGCTCGCTACCAGAAATCGTTGGAGGGCCATTAACGCTCGTCTTTGTAATGAATATGTTGGCCAGGGATCTAAGATCTTCGTGAGGCTAAAGGGCCTGCGGTGTAATGCCACTAAACCACGTACTAAACGTTGTCCGTGTGCGTCGTGTCGTGGATATTCTAAAAGAAGATACTGTACATCCTCATCCACGCGGCCACAAGTGCACTCCGGACTATCAGCTCTTGAAATGTTTTGTAGAAAGTGTTTTGTGACGTAATAGCTCAGCGGAAATCCGCTAGGTGGAGATAAGTAATTAAAGGGAAACTGAGACATCCACCCAAATGTAGCAATTGCTACAATGGAAACCCAACCGGGTTCCTCGAAAGAAAGCCTCGCAGTTGAAGAAAAATTCGTCCTGGCCCGGGACTCTTTTGACAACTTCGAATGGTTAATTCGCGAATCGAATACGAATCGAATGGCAGATACTATTCGATTCGTATTCCTCCTTTACTAATATTCGCACACCCCTACTTCTAGCGAATATGCTGAAACAAGACGATAATTAAGTTTAAGCAATGACAACAAAGTTCTATGTAATACGGATTATCGACTACTGCAGCTACCATAATGTCAGCCGCCGCAAGCTCCGGGAGCATATTTCATCGTTGCATCAAACGCGACGAGCGGAGAGCAGCCTGTGCCTCGCATATGAATGCATTGATCGAGCGACTTGTAAAATGGAAGTGCTGTTCCGACAATAAACAAGCCGCGCACTTACTTCACAATAACAAACCATTCAAAGCCACATGAAATAAAAATATTCGTAAAATCACCAGACGCTGCCTTGCTGCGCACCGATTAGCACTGCCATTATCGTACCTCTCAAAAATTTTGTGAGCGGTTGTTTCGAAGGTTTCTCTGTCGTTTGCTTCGTTGAATGGCGTGACACTTGTCCAGCCATTTAATCAGTCGGATCCTTTCAATCATTTAGCATTTCTGTACTTTTTGGTGTGTGTTTGACAGTTCTACATTACTGAAAGATACCTAGCTGTTCCGAACACAACCCTCGAAGACGTAAAGAGAGTGCACCACGTGGCGTGTTTGCGGAACATAATCGATATATCTGTAGTTCGCGCCACAGATGAACCGAGAACAAAGGCGGGTTTATAGACTTCCAGCTGAGAGAGTCACTGTCGGTTTGCGTTGGAAAATGAACGCGGCTGGTACTGATGCGCAGCCCGCGAGCGTGATGACAGCTAGCTGCACTGGTGGCTCGCTGAAAATGAAACGGCTTAATTGTGTCCAAACCGAAGGTCCCGAGGCAGTAGTTCAAATTAAAGCCAGCGCCATCTGGGAAAGACAGACCTGTCAGAGCGTGTCTGCGCAACTATCTCGGTCGAGACGAGCACACAATGAATTGAAATCTCTACGCGAAAAGCAGTACGTGTTGTGTTCTGATTTGTGGATTTGTTGAGTGACCGGCCACTACACGGAGGCCGCTGTATGCGATCTTATAGGGTTAGCATGCACGCGCGCCATGTCATGCCTTAAAATAGACTCGTGAATATCATATATATATATATATATATATATATATATATATATATATATATCGTATTTAGAAAAATGAGAAGCACAACTTCGCGGTTATCTTAGATTTATGTTTATTTACCCAACAGTTGCTGTCGGTGGACCGACCTTTTTCAAGGGATACAGGAAATTCTCGCAACAGTGTTTTTATATCTTCAGGTAGAGAAAGAACTTCTTTCTCTCTCTCTCTCTCTCTATATATATATATATATATATATATATATATATATATATATATATATATAAGAAGCCAAGAAACAATGACACCAACGACAACATAGGGGAAATTACTTGTACTTGCTAATTCAATTCAAGAAATGATAAATTCGTGGAAATGAAAATGGCTGAAGAAACAACTGTCCGCAGGTGGGGAACGACGATCCCACGTCTTCGCATTACGCGTGCGATGCTCTTACCATTGAGCTACCGCGGCGCCGTTTCCCCATCCATTTTCTGGGGTATTTGTTTTACAACGAGAACTAACCCTGGGAGTGTTAGCCAGCGCCACATGTCCCTGGCCTGCGGAGCAGCAGGCCAGAGACATGTGAATAAATCACACAATTAATGCAATAGGACAAGCTGATGTAGTCAAATTTGGTTTTATGTGCATGTGCTGCTATATATAACGTGACAGCATTAAAGGCCCCGTGTCAGAGAAACTCCGGCGTCGGCGTCTGTGTCGGCGTAGGTGCCGGCGCCGGCGTCCGCGGCCCCAAAAATTATCCCGAACCACCCCGATCACGCAGGCCCTCCGCGTGGCGCAGAGACGTTAATGAACTAATTGAATTTCTCGAAGTAAAATGCGTCAGAAAAATCGTAAAGTAGGACTTAACCACAACTTACAGACGTGATAGCGTCGGATTGAAATTTTGAATATCCGAGAAAACTTAATTCTCTTACGCAGAAACTCAAGCAGAAACCCCTTTTCCAGCATTTCTACAATTCATACAGTGGCAGGCCGCGGTTTTTTTCTTGCAAAAACACCATCCAGATGGCGCTCGCCTCGTCGGCAGCCGCGCGCGCAGGCGAAGTTGGAGAAAAAGAAAGCTGCAGTTGCCGGGAAGCCTGATAAGCAGCCAGGGATATTTGAATGCTATCGCATTCCAACTCTTAAAGGCGAAGCTTAAGCGTCCCCGAAATTTTTGGCTGCGGTGTTGCTTTGGGCACCTTGATTATTATTATTATTATTATTATTATTATTATTATTATTATTATTATTATTATTATTATTATTATTATTATTATTATTATTATTATTATTATTATTATTATTATTATTTATTGGCATCCCCTTTGAAATAGGGCGATGACAATTAGTCAGCTAGCCTGCTTGAGCTAATCAATGAACCTACACACATTTATCAGTGTATGTAGCATTTTCTTTCTGTTTCCTTCATCTTTTCTCGCATCATCAGAATCTCTATATCTACCTTATATAGTTACGTATGCCTGTAACATATCCGGCCCTATCAATTTCTTCCCTGCCATTTTTCCATCAATACTCTTACACGTCTCTTGCTTATCTCAACTGCGGACCGGTTAATGCTTCCATACACTTTAAATACAGCGTTTCTGAAAGGTGTACGTTACCAATGGGTCTCGCCGGGTGAAATCCTCCGCATTACATTATATAGGATGCGCTGAGTTGTCTCCGGATGTTTGCTCCAGTATACACATGTCTGATCTTGTTGCGAGTATTTTCTTCGGTATTTTTAAGGCGAAAGGGCGTTAAGGGCCTCGTGTGGCAGAAAATCCGGTGTCGGTGTTGGCGTCGGCGGCGTTGTCCGTTAGAGAAAAGTCATGCCGAACCACGCATCCTGAACCATGCTGGCCCTCCACGTGGCACATATGTGTTGCTGAACTAATTGAATTTCTCAAAGTAAAATGCGTCAGAAAATTCATAAAGTACGACTTACACACAACCTACAGACATGCTAGCATCTGATTGTAATTTTAATATAGGAAAAAAAATAATTCTGTTACGCGGAAACTCAAACACAAACCCTTTTTCCAGCTGCCGTTTAAGGTCTGTCTTAGAGGGAGCGGCACGCCCTACTCGAATCCTTGCAACACCACCCATATGGCACTCGCCTCCGTGCATCCGCGGCAGCGGCGGCGCCCGCGGTGCGGGGAAAGAAAAAAAAGGAACCAGAAAGCTCGCCTTCGTGCATAGCGTTCGCCGCCAGCGTTTCCAGGTAAACATTACATAATCTGCAGTTGCCGGGAAGCATGAAAAGCAGTCAAGGATCTTTTAATGCTATCGCGTTCCACTCTTAAAGACGAAGTCCTCCAAGGTTTTTTTTTTTTTTTTTTTTTTTTTTTCGTTTTTAGGCAACCAGCTCGAGCCTCAAACAGCAAGCCACTGCTCTTTGTGTTATCGTACAGATTTTCCCTTTTGATTTCCTTCTTCCCATTCTCGTAAACCTCCATGGTCTTTTTTGTTTCCATTGTTTGCATCCATTTCCCTGTCTCTAGCATTTTCTTTTTGATGACTCCTGATTGTCTATTTACAGATGAGGGTACATATGAACATGTCTCCATCTTGCGGGATTCCGAACTGATTTGACATATGCCTGGCCACCATTTCGCAGCCATGCTCTCACGTGTTTCTGTGAAATAAATGAATGAATGAATGAATGAATGAATGAATGAATGAATGAATGAATGAATGAATGAATGAATGAATGAATGAATGAATGAATGAATGAATAAAATTTCCGTGTATTTTACCATTTCTTTTAGCGCGCTAATTGATCGGAGATGTTCAAGCTTGGTCTAAACCTTAGCACGCTATATTCCTCCGCTTATCTTGCAGCTTCCTTCTGGTTATCCTAAATTCATCTGCCTCTCAGGGAAATCATGCTTTGTACTTTGACTGTTAACCAACGGGCACTCGGGATGAGTAAAATCTCCGCAATGACTACCAAGATGCACAGGAGGAGACACTCCATCCTCCCTTTACGTTTCTCTTGAGTAGAACATAAAACAAGATTGTCTTTGCCTATTCCCAACACCACCGTTTCTGACTTCATTTACCTCTCTCAAATCGATATTCAAGTGACTATTACTACACAAGTTTGAGCTCGAATCCGCGCACTAGCCCTTGCGTTGGATATAATGTACCTTATGGTACATCCTTAATTTTAGCAAGAATGTCTCGCATACAAACCAGAGGTTCGCTTATTCTATATTGTGGCCGAAAATAAGCTCAAACGTGCCTCGGTGGTACGCACCTTCGACGAGGGGATGCACTTCGAGAGCGCCGAGTTGCGACAGCCTGGGCGTGGAGTCGACCACGCACGCGTACAGGCCGGCGTCCGAGACCTTCACGCGGGACACTCGCAGCTGCCACGAGCTGGGCCGGCTGTGGTCGGAGTGAACCCGCGCGTCCGACGTCAGCATGCGGGTGTCGAAGGTGAGAAGCTCGCCGGACCCAGCCCGGTACCAAGACACCTGCGTTCGGGGGACGCAATCAGTATATCACGGCAATGCAGGGTTAGTGCTAGAGTATGTCGATATACCAAGCAATGCATCAAAGTCATTCATTCATTCATTCATTCATTCATTCATTCATTCATTCATTCATTCATTCATTCATTCATTCATTCATTCATTCATTCATTCATTCATTCATTCGTTTAGCCAGCTAGCCAGCTAGCAACTTAGGCGAGTCAGCCGCCGAACGATCTCAAAACTAGGACGCGCTATGCGCTAATATCCAACATTTCAGGAGAGCGTATCTATCACCAGAATTCACGCTGAAGCGGGAACCATGAGTGGCCGCCATGTTCGACAACGCTATGTGCGTTAAACTCGCCTCGTAACGTAACGTAATACGTAACGTAAATTTCGGCGTAAACCGCAGATTCAGTAACGTACGGAGCATGCACAGTGAGGACATCGAGATTTCCTTACGTACGTAATGCGTTTACGTTTGGTTGCAAATGCTATTCTAAAGCTCTGTCTTATCTTTTGCACACGTCCCTGCTAGACTAGCCTATCATCATCACCATCATCATCAACCTATTTTTATGTACACTGCAGGACGAGGGCCTCTCTCCGCGATCTCCAATAACGTAACCCTGTCTTGCGCTAAATGATTCCAATTTGCACCTGTAAATTTCCTAATTTCATCACCCCGCCTAATTTTCTGCCGTCCTCGACTGCGCTTCCTTTCCCTTCGAACCCATTCTGCAACTCTAATGGTCCACTGGTTACCTACGCTACGCATTACATGGCCTGCCCAGCTACATTTTTTTTTGATTAATGTCAACTAATTTATCGGCTATCCCCGTTTGCCTCTGATCCACGCCGCTTTCTTCCTGTCTCTTAAAGTTACGCCTAAAGGCCCGACCACATGGAGCACGGGATAGTGGTCTCGCTAAGCGTATACCTTAGCCTACACGTGTCCGAGTTTGTACGCGTGTGACGAAGGGAAGGGCGAGCAGCCACACGATCATACGCGCATAAGTGAGCGCTTCATTGCGTGTAGCACATGTTCTGCTATAATCACCTCGGCGAAACGTTCGTGTTTGAGGAAAGTTTATACTTAACTTGCACAAAAGACGCAATCGCGACCGAGAAATTTGATCCCGAGTGGGCTCGATCACGATTGAGAGTGGCCCGCGTATGGCACCCGTATAAAATTTTGAGCACTTGCCTGTTACGGCAGCGTTGGACATCACATTTTATTGCGATAGCAATTATATGGACACTTCAACCGGATTTCTGCCGTCGGCGTCGCCGTCGCCGTGAGGTTCCGTATAAAGTCCAAGGGCGATAAAATCCGCCGCATGGGCAAGCGAAAGCGCGCGGGGGACGCGCGCTATCACGGAGAGCGAACGCACGGCGGAAAGCAAACGCGACCGTCGCGCGAAAGGCCGTGGGGGTATGGGAGGGAGGTAAGCGGGGCGACGCTGTGATCCGGCACCAAAGGCGTATCTTGCAACCGGGCGTAAGGGGAACTTACCACTCAATCTCCCATGCGAAAGCAAGAAAGCGGGAAGGCAGCGCGGGAGGGATGGGGGGGCGCAGCTTCTACTCTGCCAACAACTGCGCTCGTACTTTGCCCGCGGCTGTGGCGGTCGCCCGCACCGTCTGTTATCTCCACACGGCTCTGACCTTTGTATGCGCTGTGCATTCGCCGCTCAGTTTCCATTGCAGCGATAGACCGACGGCTGCGCTTGCTGCCAGCGTTTTGACAGTCGTTGTCTGTGGTCATTCAGTGTGATCTATTCATGTGTACTTGTGCGCGCTGACACCACGCTTGTTAATTCAGTTAGTAAGCGAATGTGTCCAAGTTTATGCAGCCGATAAAACTATCCCTACTCCGAATAGCTCTCTACTAATTTGCTATCGGAATTTATGCTTCGCCTTTCGGGCGAAACTGCGACATTTTTTTTCGCTACGTCGGCTAAGGAGCACCTCGTCACGAGCTTATTCTTATGGCGCTTGTGCTTTGCCGGCCAATGTGTATAGGCCTAGCCTCAGTGCAGGCCACCAGCGTTCCATTATTGAAAGCGTTCATCGTCCTTGTTCGACATGGAATCGGCGATGACTCCAGGCGTCTCAGCACGATTCCGAGACCACAACAATCTTGTGACCGAACTTTGTGTTGCTGTGTTTCTGAGTTGACTTTCAGTATTAGTGTAGTATTAGTGTATTTATGTGACTGTACTTTGTGTTATTGTGATTTGGAGTTGCATTTAATTTTAATGCGTGTAGCTTAATTCTTTTTTTTTCTTTCATACCTCTATGTTCACCTCTATGTTCACCTCTATGTGAAAAGGTGTAGCCGGCGCCAATTAAAGGCGTCAACATCTCCTAAATACCATATAATAAAAAAAATCTGGCACCACACCCGCACCTGAAGTTTACATGCCGGCCACGTGACGATGGTGCACAGGCTGCCACTTCCATCGCGTACGCTCAAAATGACGCTCAAAATCAAGCACTGCCTGACACGCGCACGGCCTGCGCGTCTTCCCTCTCTAGACGCGTGGGACAAGCGCGCATGGCCTCGCAGACTCGTGACGCGTAGCCAGGCGCGTACGATTAGCCGCGTGTGGTTGGGCCTTAACAACTTTCGTTCCATCGCTCTTTGCGCGGTCCTTAACTTGTTATCGAGCTTCCTTGTTAACCTCCATGCATACAAGCGCTATCATATACCATGGAGTCACTATCTGTGAATGTGAAGCTTAGTGCTTCATATAGTGCGAGGTTGTTTATAAAGCAGACAACCTGGAATCCACATCTCACAGAGAGGCTAGCCTATCTTTTTTTCTTTTTTTCTTTTTTTTTTATTTCTGCTACACCAGTTTCACCATATGCTCCACAGAATCTAAAATTTTAGGCGGAGGTGATTTCAGCTTTTCCCTCGGAATGACTGAAGATTGTTCTACTTTCATCCTCACTGATGCCACCATACCGTTGAAAATAACCTTTTTCTAAGATATGAGCCTAGTTCGGCTCACCTTGTGGGATCCAAGATTCTCAACGAGGCACGTCAATACGATGTCGTCGCCCTCCGCAGCCTGGATTGTTGGTATCGGAGACAGGAACATGGGCTGCGAAGTGCTGAATATTTCTGGAAAAAAAGTGACGGAATTGCAAATAGAAATGAGTACTTGGACAATCACCGTGCGAGTCACTGGAGCAGAAAGCGACGAGATCATTGCCATTTCAACAGGTCTTTGCGACCGTTTATAGACATCATGCGCACCTTCAAGTACGCGCGCGACAAGTGCTCGATCTTTTCCTTTCTTTCCCCCTCATCATTCCTTTATCCCCTTTCCCCAGTGCAGGATAGCAAACCAGACAAGCATCTGGTTAACCTCCCTGCCTTTCCTATCTCTTCTCTCTCTCTCTCTAACAAAGCACAAAAAAGGGAGAGGGAATGTGTTTTTCTCTTTCGCTCAATGGCCAATTAGCTAACAAGAACTCCTAACAAGAATAGACCCCGAACAAACCAAATCGAACACAAGTAAGAACCTGCAGAAACTCATTCATTCCTATCCTGGGGAGGAGAATGCCCTAATACAGGAACTGCCGAGCAAATACTTCAACACCAACAAGGACATACCCACTCCAGCTAAATATGAAGGAGAAAGCAATCCTGCTATAGATAGGGATATAGACGAAGCAGAAGTTAGAGCCGTCCTCAGCCAGATTAAAACCACTGCCACGGCCGGGGAAGACAGCATGACAAACAAAATGCTCCGAAATTCAGATGATCACTCGATCAGCGAAGTCACTAAACTACTAAACATCCACTGGGCCGAAGGAAAAGTTCCATCTAGCTGGAGACATGCCAATATCATCTTCATACCGAAACCGGGCAAGAGGTTAGAACTGGGAAAACTTAGACCAATTTCTCTCACCTCCTGCTTAGGCAAGGTGATGAAGCATGTATTATTAAAGAGGATAAACCATTAAATTGAAACGGAACACCTACTACCTCACACGCTAATCGGTTTCAGAGCGCGTCTATCAACACAAGACATTATGCTTTACCTGCAACAAGACATTCTTGACGCACGCCCAATAACAGCCACTCGTACCATACTGGGCCTGGACGTCTGTAAAGCATTTGACAATGTATCACATCAGGCCATCTTAAATGGCCTATCCCAGTTGAATGTAGGCGAAAGAACTTTCGCCTACATTTCCGAGTTTCTCAAAGACAGAACGGCAACCATCCAACTGGGTGAAATGCGTGGTCAAAAGCCTACGCTAGGGACAAGAGGCACCCCGCAAGGTGCCGTCCTCTCACCCCTACTCTTCAATATCACCATGACGAGCCTACCACAACAACTAAACAGGATACCACACATCAAACATGCCATACTACGCGGACGATGCTACTATCTGGAATAATAGTGTCTCGGATGGTGCGATAAATGTGGCGTTACAGGAGGCAGCAAATGTTGTGCAAGGGTATGTCAGACACAACGGGCTAACTTGCTCCCCCTCGAAATCCGAACTCCTAATAATTAGAAATAAATCCAAGCAAGACGCCAGACACTTGCATCCAACAAGCACCGGTCAAAATTATGTTGGAAAGTGGCCCGGTTCCTCCGGTTCTAACCATTAGAGTGCTGGGCATGCTTATTCAACACAGCACGCAGAATACCGCGGCTCTCAAAAAACTGCAGAACACCGCCAAACAAATTAGTGGACTGCTCAGGCGAGTGGCTACCAGACACAGAGGAATGAAGGAAGATGGACTTGTGTAAGTTGATTCAGGGATTCTTAATCAGCGGCATAGTATACTCCTTCCCCTATTATCATCTCAGGAAATCAGACAAAAATAAAATAGAAGTTATAATTCGACAAGCGTACAAATGGGCCCTAGGTTTGCCTGTTTATGCCAGCACCGAGAAGATCCTCCAACTTACCGTGCACAAGTTCCCTCAGAAACTACATGGGAGACCCTAATACAGTCCCCAGAAGAAAAGCTACAAAAAGGAATTATTCCCTGGGCGGAAGAGGTCGCCGATAACAAGTGGCCATCTACAAAGCCCTGAAATTTCTCGTAATAAAGTTATTTCCTCCTCTCTTTCGCTCTCTTTCTGATTACCGCTGTGATCGTCCCCTTCTAAGTCACACTCATATGGCATGTATACCATTTAATTAGACGGTGGTGGTGCAATGCGGTAGCGGCAGCTAAATGTAACTACCCTAAGCTGCCTTTCCGTCACGATTGTTATGAGAGAAAACGACCAGTGCGAACGCTAACACGCTCTGTTATTTATATCGCCTTGCTTAGTGCATGGCTTGCGCTCTCAGGCTATGTGAGATAATGATTTTATACGCCGCATACAACCGTGAAATGCCTCTTCGATTCCCTAGTCATAAGTATCCAGGGTGATTTACGGCGCGCGTCAGGCCGGCTCACTCATATGTGTCGAGTAAGTTGTTTAAATGCTTTGTAAGAATTTCGATGCCCTCTTAACCTCTAGGTGGTACTTACGCTCTACAGTTTTACGAAGTTGCAACTTTAATGCGACACAATGGGCTGCGTTTAGGCACGTTAGCTTAGAGCTATCAGTGTCCCGATCTCTCGCATACAGCCGCGTCCCAATTTCGGGCCACTTCTCGCGTCCCTGTATAGAAGCGCCTTTCTCTCGTGTGACCTCCTTCCGCGCTCTTGCTGAAAACGGCCGGGGAAAGAAGCCGAGCGGCGGTCCCACAAAAATTATGCCCCCGCGATGGCCGTTCAAGAGCCACCGTGAAACCCAGGTGATCTGGCGTTTGTAAACGAGACACACCGCCTGGGCCTGGAAGCTGCCCGCTTCGCCACCGCGGTCGTGTCTCAAAACGCGTGTTTCGTGTGCTGCTTTGCGTACGCCGCGCTATCCAGGCGGCACGGGCGGGGAGCAGGCGCGCCATGTATATTACATCATACGCCGCCCCGCTGCTAGGCGAGTTACAAACCCCTTACGGGAGAGGGCCAAAACGAGCGCGGAAGCGGAGAGAAGACTCATTACTGCATAAAACATGCCCTGCGTCGCCCTCTCTCCGAGGACTGGAACAACTGCACGAGCAGCGGTCGTCGGTGTCGGAAACCTTAATTATTATGATTTCGCCGCAGTCTGTATGGCGCTGCGCGATCTCCTGTTCTCTCTTTCCCTCTCTCTTACGCACATTGAAAGACCTCCTTAGGTTTGACGCACCTCGTTCCCCTTATACAAGCTCCGGTGAAGACAATTCTTCCACAAGTTCCTCAAGGGGTGATTGCCAATGTGGCCGCCAGCGTACGGCATTCTAAGGCTATACCACAGAGAAGACGCCACGAAGCTTGTCTTCGTTTCAGTTTTCAACATATAACGCCCCGCTAAAGCCTTTAACTTTGTGTAATCGCAGTTTTTTTTCTAACTCAAAAATACATTGGAAAACCGAGGAAATCTCTAGTCGAAATATTTGGCTTCTTGATCCGCAAAAATACCGTACCTAGATAACATGTATTATTTAAAATAACAGTACTCTGCAGGCTTCTGACAGCCCTTTGTAAACGAGATGTTTAATAGAGAACTTGAAAGATTTCATTAAATGGACTAGACATAATTAAGAGCTGAACCAACAACATACGGTAATCCTTTCTTTTTTCTTTCAATTTTTTTTTTCAGCACGAGCACATTTGGTCTTTCCATTCTGCAGTGAAAAAGCGAGTTAAGCCAAACTTTCCGTGGGTCTTTATTGCCTAGTCAGCATGCTAAATCTCGGCGGCCAGTACATATTTCACAACACTAGAATAATCTCGTTAAAAATCTTCATAGTAGCTACTATTATAAAAATGTTGTACTTCTACCGCATCTGTTGCCAATTAAACCAATTAAACGCCCTGGCCTGTTGAAATGCGTAAATGAAGTGCTAACAACGATAATTGCGCTACGCACCGTATTCAACGACGTGCCTTGAATAGCGATTAAAACTTCCTTCGAGCGAGTAATTGATACAGAACACTTCGACACAGTGATTTCTCCACTACGAAATAGCGTAGATATACTTTTATGGTTCGGGCTTCGCTTTTATTCACACATTTTTCACTCATGATTGTCCTACTCTTTACGAAGCATATGCGTCTGAATATCTCCTTGTAGTGCATACTGCCAGCTCATTTGATGCGATGCTTCATCTTCCCAACTCGAAGTAAAGTTATCGTTCGAAGTCCATCGTATATAATCGCCTTACGATTCCTTCATTGAAGTCCGCAGATCACGTACAAACGAACTACATTTGTCTCTATATCCTTCTATCTTTCTGTGATGTGTTTTCATTAGAAGCAAGCTCACTCGTTCGAAGCTCAAGAGGAAAATACGATTGACGCTCACTGAAAGAGAGTCGGGTTCGGAAGATTTGCACCACGCAGCGGGAGGCGACGCCGATGGGCAGTCACGCATCCTGCAGACCGGATAATGCGGCGCTTATCTAGAAGCATCTCCGCGAGTACTGGCACCCGAGATTTTCAACTCAACGCGTTTTGCTTCCTGTCTACTCCTTCTCCTTCGCTCTCACCGATTTCTTCACTCCTTGATAAACGCGACTTTGTTGAAGCTTTTGTAAGCGGACGTTTACGTCTTTCCTTGTTTTCTTAAAAAACGCCTGCACCAAAACCAAACGCTCTATATCTTGCGCCGCGGAGTACTCGAATGGACTCTGCAAAATTCCCAGCGAGTAAAAAGCATGCTTAGGTCCTGTCACTGATCCCCAGATTCTTTGTAAACTCGGCAAGAAGGCTTGATGACTTCCGTAGTCGAAAGAAGATGTCGCAGCTCGACATTGTCGCCTAGTGCATTTTGTTTTGTCACATTTATCTCCGAGAAAATCGTGACTTAGAAATGCAGCATCAGCGGTGAATGAGCATGGTCACGGCTTCAAATTATTTTCCTTTGCCTTGCGTTTGTTGTTTTCAACTTGGGACAAACGCTAGAAGTTTAGTCGGCCACAAGAGCGTGATGTCCGTCGGCTGCTCGCGGACTGCTTTGTTGCTGACGCGTGGGTATTGATATTACAGAAAAGAAATACGTTAGGCTTTCTAGGTGAAAGAACTAGTTGTACGTATTGGAAAGGATAACGTGAGAATGAACGAGTAACAGCACTACAAACAGCCAGAGGCTAGTCTTCTTTTGATACGCATTGGAACGGCAGTGACCATGGCATAAGATATCACGAGGCCTACCAATAACTGTTGTAAGATAAATTGTTACAAATTTCTGAGTACTGCTACCTACTGACCGTGTCTTTCTTTGCTGTAAGCCTACCTGCTCCCGACCCGCTGCACACTAGTAAAACCAAGCTTTTACGTGCCAAAACCACGATATAATGACACGTTACGCTTTTTACGAACTCTGCATTGCTAGACAGTGCGTCCAAATTTTTACAATCTTGTTACTCTGCAAAGCACGACTAGAATAGCATTTTCCTTTGAAAACGACACAGGCGATTTTTAAAGCAACACATAGGGCGTCGCTTTGCAAAAAGAGTGATTTCCAGGAAGAAGTGAGTGGCATGCTTGGCCTAATTTGCACACGCAGAGATCAAGCCATCCGTGAATGTCAAAATTTAAAAGAGCAATACAATCTAAATGTACTTCCCTGAGCAAAAGTATACGAACAACGGACTCCGCGATGAAGACAATGTTCTTCTCCACCTATGAATGTAACTTGGAATTGAGGACTACATTCCATACTTGGCAGTGCGAACTTTACGATGCACTTGCGAATTTCAATTTTTCAATCGGAATTTTACGAATGCAAGTTTTTTTTTTTTTTCAGCGACCCTGTGGTCCGTATTTCTATTCACGGGCGTACGTCTGCTCTGAATACTGAATTTCTAGAAGGTGGCGTTTCGCCTGCGCTTGAAGTTTCTTGGAGACATCCATTTGTTCAGCAAGCAGCAACGTCTAGCATTACCTATTGAATAACACTAATCGCTTAGTGCAGTGGACAGACTTGCGGATGGCTGTGGTGTTGACTTGGTTGAGAGGAGGCATCCTACCTATTCTTTGTCTAGTCACCTCGTTTATCTCTCCGTTGGCAGCATTAGTTGCGTGATGTGCTCACGCAGCATTTAACAACACGACACTTTTAGCCCCACACACGTTAGAAGCAGACGCTAGGGTCGACCAAATGCCGGCGTGCCTTTGGAAGCCTGTAGCTGTAGCTAGCATATTCACCTGCAACTAGCATAATCCTCGTGCTAACTACACTCCAAATATCTACTTTATACTACACTATATACTAAACATCTATACCGTGTATCCCAGCTAACGTTAGCCAAGCTGTTCAACTAAAGAAAACATAAAATTATAAGAATTACGCTGTTCAGGTGACCGACTTGGCTAACATCAGCTGGGACTTATGCCACTCATTGAGAGTTTTAAGGGCACGGTCTTTTAGTACTCCCAATGGCCCAGAGCGCATGCTGTACTATACGGTTCATAACATGCAGCGTCTAAGTTGCACAATCCCGCTCAGAAATCGTAGTCTCTATGCCACAAGAAGCCTCTAGTGTTAAAGAACGCTATCAATCTAATGGTCCAGCCAGGCACAAAATTGCACCTAGGATTGGTTCTTCTAGCCGCCAGTTCCAAGCAGACTGCTGGGCGGTGACGCGAGAACACGTCCCGTACGCATGCCGCGCCAACCTTCGAAAGAGACGGAGGCCTTGTCATTTCGAAAATATGAAATTCGAGATGTAAATGTACAAAATAGACTTGGCGAGAGCGCCTTTGACGTCATAGGTCAATGTCTCCACTAAATATAAAATGTCGAGGCTTTTAGACGCTCCTTGCATAAGGTGTTGGCATAGCAGACCAGTTTATTTCATTCATATTTGAATTCCTGTTGAGGAAGCCTGTAACCGAATACGGGACTGGACAGACCGGTACCCGGATGCCTGAGAGTACAGAATCTTTTCAATGGCTCAGTGCAGCGCAGTTACCGTAGACAAAGTCATGTATATTATTTTTGCCGAAGCACAGGCTCATCTGACGGCACTCACAATCGTACGGCTCAAACATTCTTTGTGGGAAAGCCATCCGTATAGATGCGTAGATGTGGTCAATATATTGCGCCAGAATTCACAGCCAAAACAAAAGTTGTTGGGCCACCGGAGCGACACAAAAAAATCACAAGCCCTTCCCCTGTCGAGAAAATGGAGGGTAAGCGAAGCTTGTCGTGTGTTCCTTCGGTGTTCCTCGGAACGAATTGCACTGATGCGTACCACGTTGTGCTCGAACCACAACCAGTCACACGCGCTGCAACTGGCTCCGAAGTTCACGTTGAGAAACTCGCGCTGAAACCTGGCCGTCGCACCGGGGAAGTTGGCGCTATAGCGTTGCCGAGGCGTGCACCACCGTTGTCGGGGTTCTGGAGGGCAAGACGACGCTGTAGCGGGCCTTCCGCTTTGTTTGTCCTAAGCTCAGGGTCGGCGGCTCTTCGCTGACGTTTGGCCTCAACATCGCGCTCCCGCCACTCGGGGTACGCGGCTCTTCGGAAGCCCTCCCGCTAGAATCGGACGAGAAGCTTCGCTATACCCCCATTTTCTCGACAGGGGAAGGGCTGGTGTTTTTGTCTCTTTGGGTCCCACGTGTGACAAGGGTAGTTCAAGGGCGCGGTACAGGTCCCCGAGCCCACAGCGGTATGTGCCATTGAGCTTGGACCCTTTCTGCACTATCACCAGGATCGGCTCACTTTTTTTGCGTACACGGACGCCACCTAAATCTGTACCTTATAACAAGCTTCGCTCGAAGAAGTATTTCCTCTTCGCCAACACTGCAGCTGCCATAAAAGTAAAGTGTTGGAATGTATAGAGGAACCATAGTGAAACCTTGAAGAAAAACTTATCGCACTCAAGTTAAACTAAAGCTTTTGTAGTCCTAGTTCAAATTCAGGAGCACCAGCGCTCATACGAAGCACACAAAAGAGAACGACACACGCATTGCGCTGACTAGCAACCCCATGGTTTTATTGCAAAACAACCAGCCCATGTTTCTACTCTATACACTAGTTCATTTGTAGTCCTGTGAACTTTACCACATCCCTCTCTTTTCGCCAACACGATGCCAGAATCTGTAAGTATGCTCAAGGCTTCGATGTTTTTGCGCGTCTAAGTCGTAAGTAACGATAAAAAATTTGCAGCGCTGACTGCGGCAGCAAGTTAAGCGCTGCGCTTCAACTTCTTTGTCTGTGTTCTAACTAGACGCGGGTCCGACTAACGCGGACACGACACACGCGGGTGCACCAAAATTCCTGACACCCTTAAAGCTTTAACACACAATATATCGCGGTAAATCGCTTCGCACAGGCGGGACTACTCTGCCCGTGAAGAGCCCCGCGCTATTAAAATTACATCACTTTCCGGTTTGAGCACTGACATTATTTAGCGCTTCTAATATTTATTAGTCTGAGACGATTTAAGATAAAAGCCATGCACTATGAATGTTATGATTCATGAGATCTGTTTTCGGGCTGTCAATCCCAAAATTGTGATAAATAGTTTATTCAACCTGGTTAGACCTGGTATGAGCTACTTTAGTCACTGAATAATGTAGCATTTAACCTGCATATACGGCATGAAAAAGCATACTGCATCATCATCATCATCACCACCATCCTATTTTATGTCCACTGCAGGACGAAGGCCTCTTCCTGCAATCTCCAATTACCCCTGTCTTGTGCTAGCGGATTCCAACTGTCGCTGCAGATTTCCAAATTTAATCACCACACCTAGTTTTCTGGCGTCCTCGACTGCGCTTACCTTCTCTTGGTATCCATTCTGTAACTCTAATGGTCCACCGGTTATCCATGCTACGCATTACATTGCCTGGCCAGCTACACTTATTTCACTTAATGTCACCTAGAATATAGGCTATCCACGTTTGCTCTCTGATCCACGCCGCTCTCTTCCTGTCTCTTAACGTTAAGCCTAACATTTTTGTTCCATCGCTCTTTGCGCGGTAATTAACTTGTTCTCGGGCTTCTTTGTTAACCTCCAAGTTTCTGCCCCGTATGTTAGCACCGGTAAAATGCAATGCTTGTAAAGTTCTTTTCAACGACAGTGGGACCAGTGAGTATCTGGTAATGCCTGCCGTATGCCCTAGAACCCATTTTTATTACTAGAGTGTCCATATAATTGCAATCGCAATCATAGTTGCAAAGTGCGATGTCCTAAGCCTGAAGAAAGCTCAGCGTTGCTGGCCTTCAGTATCGCACTCGGGGTCCCTATACCATAGCCTATCTTGTTGGATAGCGGAAGGGAACGATACAAGCGTCCCTAGCCTTGCAAGCGCATGCAAAGAGCGTGCTGTACATAAACACACCAAGAGCATACTGTTACTCTAACCGAACGCACACTCTGCGATCTAATCTATCGCGCTAAAAAAACCCACTTGGCGTCGCTTTACGACCACTTGCGGCTTGTTTAGGCCATTTCTCCTCTTTCTTTTTTTTTTTTCTTTTGGGCATGGTTTTTAGTACCGCTTTGACAGGCTACTTCCGTTTCATTTCCTGCTTGTGAGGTGCTTCGTGAGCCTTTCGTTCGGATGGTTTTCTTTTTTGCTTATTTATATTCGCCAGAGTCTCGGTGACATCGTGCATTTCACTCTGTTCACAGGCCAAGGGTGCAGGGCGGTGCTAATGTTTACGGCTTTCACGTCGTAAAGAAATAATGTAAAACGACCCGTCCTCTCACATCGTAAAAGATCGTGCCCGAATGATGACTTCATTTTGGCGACTTCGCTTTTTATTTGTTTCTCATATTATGCTTTCTTTATTTTTCTACGGGACGCATACATCGTTCTCTTACAGCGATCGCAATTATATGGACACTCCAAGCGTATTCTCGCCGTCGTCGTCGCCGTGGCTCTCCTCAAATATTTAGGTATATGTATGATATATGCTTATCCGTGCTCATAAAGATGCTAATACCAGGTCTTACGTTCCTAATTAAATTATATCACAGAATTTTGAGAATGGCTGCCCACAAACAAATGCCACGAGACGTAACATTCATAGCGCATGTCTTTTATCCTAAATCTTCTCAGACTATTAACCAATAAAAGCGCAAAATATGTTAAATTGTAGTGGGGAATATGCATGTAGGCGCCGTGGGCTCTGCCATCGCTTCGGCGCGAGACCTGAGCTCGAGCTGCTGACGCGATGGCAGAGCGTTTAAACCTGAAAGTGGTGTAATTTTGCGAAATGTGATAATTCACGAAGTAATTACAGGCCCTACACGGCCTGTTAAATCTTTTCAGGGTGCCATAAATCTTGGCGTACCTGCTTATGTCTTGGCGTACCTGTCGCAGTCAGCGCTTCCAACTGTCAATTTTTTTCGGTAGGCGCAAACAACCTTCCAAGTACAGGGCTAGTACAACTTATCTTCCTAACGTATATGTCTCATTTTTTGAGCAAAAAAGAAAAAAAGATCCCAGGTACCTTTTGTTCATGTTTTACTACATTTTTTCAATGTCCACATGCGAGAAACAGTCAATCCTCTGTGACTTCCAGAAAACGATGTCAAAATCTGGCATAATAATGTTTACTGTGCCATGCCACGTGAAAGAGTTCATATGATTTTCCTCTTCAGCTAAAGAAATTAGAATTGCTCTAGAGCAATTTTTTTCTCATCCTAGACACGCTAAATATATAAGCTGCAATTAAGTAGGCTGAAAGCACTGCAATATCATATAGGCAAAATGGTGGTCTAGTTGGTCATTCATAAATCATCAAGTGGATCAGCAGAGAATGGTTCGACGATATATGGTGGAAATTGTGCCACACATCCAATTTCGGCTTATCTTCCAATATGTCACTGCTTGTCGTTTCGTGAAATGTGCAGGTCAGTGTACGTGCGTGCGGGCGTGCGTGCGTCCGTGCCGAAGTTTATGTTTGGAGTGAGGAGCAATGACAAAGTTGAGGGTTAGGAATGACAACATCTGGAGAGCTGGAGAAGTGGCAAACATAACGATATGTGTAAAAGAAGGGAAGCTGAAGTACTTTGCTTCAGCACAGAGGAGAGAAGAGCGTTGTTGGCGAACTGTCGCAGACGATGGCCTGAAGCGACAAGCGCAAACCATGTCTGTCTGAGACTCAAAACAGAATTGGTGGCTGAACGAGAAAAATGAAAGGAACCCAAAAGCAATGATCCCATATAGCAATGTGGCGTAAGAGACAGAAGATAAACATGTCAATTGACTACAAGATAGTATTTTTGCTCATCCTAATCAATCAAGAATAATTTAAAGCAAAACTCTTTTTATCAGCACCCCCGGAGTGAAGCATGCGAGCGTCAGATTAAATTTCATTAAGATCAATCTATTTAGGAAGACAAACCTCAAAGTAAGTAAGATATAATAAAGAAAAAACGTAAACAGATGCGGAACCCGCAGATTACAAGGATGAGAATGCTTTCTTTTTTTCTTTTCGCACCCCTCGTAATGGGCGCACGTCAGATCATAACTTTGAATTTGTTCGCCATTGGCCTTTTACGCTGCAATGCCGCATGAAAGTAGAATAAGTTGGAAACTATGTAAGCTCTCGGTGCCTATCGAGATCCAGTCTTTTGCAGAGGTTGCGAGATGACGCCTGCCTTTCCAGTCTTGAAGGAACAGACTACGCAAATTAAGTTACCGCCTCCTTAACTCTTTTGAATGCCTGTCTTCCATTTAGGAAAAGTGTGCCCCCACTCAGGGCGCCGTATTTTCTTAGAATAGCAGACATGAAAGCTGATAAAGTGAAATATCACATGAATTCTCCCAACGACAACGTAAAGCCCAAAGCTTCACTTTAAGAAAGGAATACGCGAAGAAAAGTAAGAGAGTCAGCAAGATATTTCGCAAACCTGCGACAAAGGATATTCTGCATGTGTATACATGTGTACTTTATCATCAAGACTAGTCTGCAGTATTTATAGGGTATCCTTGTTTTTTTTTTTTTTTTTTGTTGGCGCGTCATGCATCTTTTCTTTATTTCAAGAATATTTTCTTTTTTTCCGCACTTCCCCGTTACCTTCGGTAGTTCCTAGACGCGCCTGTTCGCTTTTCGAGACTTCTCCAAGCAGAGGCTCGTCGCGCAAGCAGAAAAAAGAAGAGCCACGCATCTCGCAACGGTGAAGCCAATAAAGACTGTAGGGTTCTGCGTCCAAAAAATCTTAGCCGTGATGAAAGCCTGTCGTCCAGGCAAGCCGTCCGCCCCTTATCAAGAGTGACGCCCTCCACCTCGTACGCTCAGTTTTCCTCTAGCGCGCCAGCCACGCAGTCTGATGTCGTGTCGATGGATGCCTCTCAATATTAATTTCATTTTCAATTCTCCTTCGGGGATCAAGTCGTGCGCGAAGGAGACGTCTTCCCGAATGAAGCGTACGCACCGCCTCCCGCTTGCTACCACTCCCCCCCCCCCCCCCCCTCTTCTTTTTCTTTCCCTCGTGTTCTTTTGTTCTGTTTCTTTTTTTGAACTCTCTACACCGAGCCACGTATACAAAGGGGGCACCCGAAAAAAAGAAATGGCTTCGCCGGGCTCGTCTATAATTCAAAAGCCGAGAAAGCTGGGCTTCTCTCGAACGCAAACCGCGTTCCGTATACGACGCCGGCCCCAGGGACCCCGCGTGAGCGTCGACAAACGAGGAGTGAACTCGACGACTCCCCCCGCCCTCTATTCCCCGCTCTTCACCTAGCACGTCTTTCGGGGCGAACGAACATCTTGAGGAGCACGTAAACACGTCTCGCCGCCTTCGTCCTCCCTCGCCTTCCTCGGAAGAATCCGCAGCCAGCGTGAGCACGAAACAAAGCCCGTCGTTATTCAAACGGCGAAGCAACAAGCACCCAACTGTGTATCTGTCTTGTCGGGCTGTTTATCTTGCGGGAATGAGAAAGAAAGGCGGGTTAATTCCTTCTCGTTGACTTCTGAAAGCAAACGGAGCACCCTCAATGAAGCCGCGTGGCACCTGTGGTGGTCGTTAAGCGGTCTGACGGGCAAACAACGTTCTAAGGAAACCCATGATGCAGATCTGTTCTTAGATTTTATTTTCCTAAGTCGGTTTTCCTTACATATTGTTCTTTGCGTTACCGTTCTTTGCGAATAGCTAATATGAGCTTATTCATATAAGTCATCATCATCATCATCATAATCATCATCATCAGCCTATATTCATGTCCGCTGCAGGACTATAAGTAATACATCGATAAGAAGCTATAAAAGTTATTTTAAATAGAATAAAAAAGCTCTTGACTATGTTTGCTGGCTTGTCCTTCCTTGTTTTATGTGTACGTTGTTGTTGTTGTTGTTGTTGTTGTCGTCGTCGTCGTCGTCGTCGTCGTCGTCGTCGTCGTTGTTGTTGTTGTTGTTGTTGTTGTTGTTGTTGTTGTTGTTGTTGTTGTTGTTGTTGTTGTTGTTGTTGTTGTTGTTGTTGTTGTTGTTGTTGTTGTTGTTGTTGTTGTTGTTGTTGTTGTTGTTGTTGTTGTTGTTGTTGTTTCATTTGCTCAAGCGGCACATTACCACCATGGTGAGAAAAAGAGAGAGAATAAACTTTAATCAAAAGAGCACGAGAGCGTAGGTAGCTCCTGCGCTCTGCAGTGGGTGCATGGTCCCCTCAGTCCAGGAGTACAGCGGCCTTAGCTGCCCTTCTCGCTCGATTGACCAGGTTGAGCTGGTCCGTCGAGTTGGAGCTGGACAGCGCTGCCTCCCATTGCCGTGTGGTGGGGTGTGTTATGGGTGTGAGCTGTACTGTGTTTGCGCAAGCCCGTACCATGTGGTAAAGTGTTGCACATTGATCGCAGTGTGGACATTTATAGGAATACAGCCGATCGACCGTTGTCCGTGCAAGTGCTCCTTGAAGACCGTCCCCATCGCTCGTCGGCTCACAAAGCTGTGAAGGCACTGTTGTCTTACTTGAGGACGACTGGCCTATGTGAACGCCTTTGAATTACTCAGGCCCCCCGCGTGCGTGCGCGAGCTCACCGCGTCCTCCCCCCCCCCCTCCTCTATCTCATCTTTCTATTCCCTCTTTCCCGTCCCCCAGAGTAGGGTAGCCAACCAGACGCATTTCTGGTTAACATCCCTGCCTTCTCTTTCTCTCCTCCTCCTCCTATAGGAATACAGCGCAGGGTGTATGGCGTAGTAAAGACTCAAATGGGATATGTGTTTGTTTGGAGTTTTCGCCATATTACGGCTTCCTCTCGCGTCAGAGCATTATGCGGTGGGGGTAGTGTTCTTCGTGAAAGGCGATAGTGTTGTAGGATGTGCGTGTAGGTCAATGGTATGGGCTCTGGTTGGAACTGCTCGGCGCGGTCATCTCGCGGCTCCCGGTCTGCATGCGCTCGGGCGTAGGCGTGTGCCTGCTGATTGCCGCGTAAGGACTCATGCCCCGGAGTCCACACGATTTGTATGTATGGTGGCAGCTGGTGCGCTCCATTCAGAATGCAATGTGCGGCCCTGGAAATTTTGGCCCTGGAATAATTTCTGCATGCCGTCTGAGAGTCCGTCAGAACTATGACGCAATCCCCCCAGTGTGGTCTCGTCGTGAGGGCTTAATATATCGCTTGTTCCTCTGCCTCCGCCGCGCTCACTCTGGAAACCGACGACGCATTTATTTCGGCCCCGTGATTGTCGACTACGCTGGTGACGAATGCGCTGCTGCTTGCGGTGGTGGCCGCGTCTACGCACAAGACATTGGGGTGGTTTCCATACTTTCTCGCGAGCGCTTGCGCTCGCGAGAGAGTCGTTGTCTCCGTCCGATGTGGAGGTTTGGGTGCATGTTCCTGGGGACTCGGTGAGACGTGCATAGTTTCTTGTATTCGTGTTGGGATTTTGGTCAGTGCGCTGGTCTTCCGTACTGAATATCCAAGACGCTCCAAGACGCAGCGTCCCGCTATTGTGCGTGGTAGTCTTTCCTTCTGGCTTACCAGGTGGGCCTCTATGATTTCCCGTGCGTTGTTGTACACCACTGTCTCGTCGAGGCGAAAAGTAGCCGTTCCGGGTGGGAGTCCGAGTGCTTGCTTATACGCCTTGCGTATCAGCCGGTCGAGTTCCTCCACTTCCTCGTTACTGAAATTTAAATATGGTGCCGAGTACGCAATGCGGTTCACAATCAGAGCCTGCACTAGTCGGATAAGGTCCTGTTCCTTGAGTCCCCTCTTCCTGCTGGTAATTCGTTGAATCATGCACAAGATCTGCGTGATCGTGTGTTGTAGCTTCTGTATGGCGTATCCTCCAGCCCCGCCCTTTTGTAAGCGTAAGCCGAGGATCCGAAGTCTGTCTACCTTGGTAATTTCTCAAGGACCTATTCGCAGGTGGATGGTTTGTGCCGGGGCTGTTGATCGTCCTCGTGAGCGCTTCTCGATTATGAGGAGCTCCGACTTCTCCGGCGCGCATTGCAGTCTGCATGTCTCCGCGTAGCTTGCTACGACGTCTACTGCCTCCTGTCCAAGTCTATAGGGCATCAGTATTTTTTTTCTATTTCTTAACCTCTTGAACTCATACTGTACAAGTCACCGTATTCTTGACCGATCCACCACTATGAAGGATCGGTCAAGAATACGGTGGCTTGGACAGTATGAGTTCAAGAGGTTTAGAAATAGAAACAAAAAATACTGATGCACTATAGAAAGACTTATTATTGAACAGTGAGACTATTTACAGATCTTGTGGAGTGATTAGAGAAATGCCCGTGAAGGTTTTGCATTCTCAAAGTTATCTTGCATTTTATCTTCCTCATCTGCATATATCAACATCACCCCGGAAGAGCGAAACGTTCCTGCCACACCTTGTTTCAACCCGTCACCGATCTCGTTTGTTTGTTTGTTTGTTTGTTTGTTTGCTTGTTTGCTTGTTTGCTTGTTTGTTTGTTTGTTTGTTTGTTTGTTTGTTGTTTGTTTGTTTTTGTTTGTTTGTTTGTTTGTTGTTTGTTTGTTTGTTTGTTTGTTTGTTTGTTTGTTGTTTGTTTGTTTGTTTGTTTGTTTGTTTGTTTGTTTGTTTGTTTGTTTGTTTGTTGTTTGTTGTTTGTTTTGTTTGTTTGTTTGTTGTTTGTTTGTTTGTTTGCCTCCAAGAGTGGCTAATACACATTATGGGGGATTGTCCAAGAATCAGTTGAGTTAAGAAAATGATTGTACAGGTTGTTGTTTGTTGTTTTGTTTGTTTGTTGTGTTGTTTGTTTGTTTGTTGTGTTGTTTGTTGTTTGTTTGTTTGCTTTGTTTGTTTGCCTCCAAGAGTGGCTAATACACATTATGGGGGATTGTCCAAGAATCAGTTGAGTTAAGAAAATGATTGTACCAGTTAAAAAAAAGCACTATCAAAGGGTGCGCACCAAGATGTTACGATAAAGGAAATGTTAAAAATAATCACCAGTAATATGTTCACTCTTTATCTCACCTAATGCTCCAGGATGAAAGGCCGAATGCAAAAGCAAACTGACGTTTTTAAGATAACCGAAACACGCGTAATAAAAGAACATAACACACGCACCGGCCACCAAATACCTCATTATCTTCCTGTAAGAACTCACGCTGTTTCCACTGAGTTATCTATTTTTAGTTTGTCTCACTGAGAAACGGCTCTTCCGTTATGCACCTTACTTTTTTCACGTTGTTTTCTGCTACCGGTCGTAATCAAAGCAAGCAAAAAGAACCGAGCAACCTCAGTGGAACGACACGAAGGAAAGTAACGTAGGAAGGTGTAGCGGTAACACACACCGGCCAGGTATACGTATTGTTCCGCAATCGCTCTTATTCCTGCGTTGGTAGTGCGCTCTCTTTATCGTATATGACTGTATAACCCGTGTTTCTTTTCCTTCTGCTTCTTTTTTTCACGGTCCGCAACCCAAGGCGACTATGTTTCCTGAGCTTCGAACCACCCTTGTTCCAGTGAACGCACAGACAGAGCTTCAGCGAAGCTTTTCCATCATTTCCTTCCCCTTCGCACCTCTCGCCTCGCTGCTCCCAATCTCCAGAATTCCGTGCAGTGCAGGTACAGCTGAGCACGTGAAGAAAGTGCGGGGCGCGTGTGTGTCTGCGGGCAGGAGTCTGGGGGTTTATCCTGCAGGCTTTCATACTAGAATCGCCTAAAAGAATTCTCATGCTATTGCGTGCGTGGACCGCCAGAATTGCGGTTCAACCAGCAAAATTACGACGAGTAGTAAGTGCGTGGATGTGTCGAAACAACGTCCTTGTTTCTTACGTCCGTGTGGCTTCTAAAGTTAACCCTCTGCAAATTAATTTCCGCTTAACTTCTTCGTTCGGGAAAAGAGTAACTTTATTTCAGACTTTGTGGCACTCCTATTTGATTCTTCTGAAAACAGTGAAATGGAAAACTAATTGTCACTGCCCAATTATTGTATCATGGCGAGTGTTACTGTGCAAGTATGACCTAAATTTAGCGAAATAACATGTCTCAGGAGCCGTCATTTATAGGTTGAAAGTTGCGTTGTAACGCCACTCCTGTCTGAACGTTAAGCGCTTAGACGCTGTAGAAAAAAAAAACGTTGAGAGTCTAGAATACAACATCATTGTGCCTAAAGAAACATTAACAATCGGCATTTGATCGGCATTCTCAAGGAAGTAGCAGTCTGCCTACTATTAATTTTTGTGCGACTGTTTATGGCCCGAAAGCTTGAGCAATGACGTCATGCCAGTGGTCCGACAGCACATACCATCGAATTGCAACGCCTGCAAGGGAGTAGACACCTTGAACTAGACACTGACTATATCACAACTATACCCTAACTTTGAGCTTTCACACGTAGGGTGGGGTGGATGGATTGACTGTGTGTCGGATCTCAAAACTCCAAGAATTCGAGGCTGCAGCTATGCCAATCCTCTCTAAAGAAATAAAAACAAGCGGTTTAGCTAAAAGAGCTGAAGAAAATCTTGACCCGTTCCCTCACAGCTTTTTCCAGTTTGTGTTGCAACACCGGACACATTCGGTCGTGTTAATAGACATAAAGCATGTTCAGCTGCATGGTTGCTCTTCCTTAAGAGAAAGAGCGCGTTCTCATTAAGATCGCCAAAAAAGAAAGAAAATAACAAATTGCAGCACGATGACACCTGATCTTACAGCTCATTACGGACAACGCACATGAAGTGCCAGGCATTCATTTGCTCCATATCTAGTGCGTCTGCAATGACGAAAGAGTGAAACTTACTTTGGCAAGAGGCGTACAAGTACCGTTTCATATATATATATATATATATATATATATATATATATATATATATATAACGAAAAGGCACAAGAGGTAATGCAACCACCTGTTATATCTTAACTCTTAACGTCTTCAGAAACTCGAGCGGTGGACCCCATTTATAAGCGGTGCACGGAATTAGTGAGACGGTGCGCGCAACTCCTCTTCGTCACCACACTTCACCCTTTCCGGCTCTCTCTTATCTTGCGTTTTGGTTCCTGGCTTCGTACCTCAACCAAGATCCCCGGGGAAGGGAAAAAAGCCAAGCAGGATAAAAGGCAGCTGGAACGCACAAAGATAGAGAGGGAGGCGGAAAAAAGAAAGAAGGAAAACAGTATAGGAACCAGAGGCAGCGGCGCGCCGCAAACTGTAGCTACTGTTTCGACAAGCCGCGCAGCACCTTCACGCACACGTGTAAACGCACGCACAAAGAGCGCTGAATAAATTACGAGCGTTCTGCGGACAGCGCGAGGCAGAAAGAAGAAGGAAAAGGGTGGGACTTTGAGGTTGTCTATATATACGCGGCGACCGATAGGGAGAAAGGCTCGAGCGCAGCGCGGCGCGGCTCAACAGGCCGACCGAATCGCGAGGACCGGAGAGCGCGGCGGATTGCACGCGCGCTGGGAACCGAGGCGGGATTAGGTTCGTTCGCAGACACTGGGTTCGCTGAGAAAACAGCTTCGCGAGGGGTGTAGCGACGCGAAGCTGCACGAGCTTGCGCGTGTAACCGTCCTGACTTGGAGAGTGTACGGAGTCATCGGACGTGGAAACAAAAGTAGCAGCGTTGACGGGGTTGAGGACGGAGTGAAGCAGCGAGCGATTGCTGAGTTATGTATGAGGTACGCCCAAAGCTTACCACGGATTGCGAAAACCAAGTTGGCTTGGTTCTATAGAGAACGAACATCGAGGCACGTGCGCCGTGTCGGGCGAATTATTTACGTGCTATAGCTGTCAGCCGTTGTGATTGAATTCGCAATGACGCTGCTGATTGGAGGAAACGAAATGCGCGAATTCAGTGGTGACAGGGCTTTTGTTTGGCCTGCATGTATACAAACCAACCATCGAGAGATACTCAGAGACAGCCTAGTCATCTGAGTTCTACAGCCTACAGAAAGGAACACGAGTGTGATATGCATGCCTACGGTAATAATTTAAGGAAGACGAACGTAGCTTTTCGTACTTTGCGGATGCAGTTAGGAGAGAGTGAAATTATTTAGAATCCTCCTCACTGCAGTTAATCGGAACGCAAAACTAGCGAAAGCCTTCTTTTGGTAAATACGATAGGTTCGGGTCTCCTACATATGCACCAAAATTGATAGGTTGCGTGTTTTATTGCGGTAGCAATTATTTTGGACACTCCAAGCGAATTTTTGCTGTCGTCGTCGCCGTCGCCGTGAGGCTCCGCATATAGTTAGCTATATGTACGTTTTCTGCTTATTTATGCCGTATATGCGGGTTATATTGCTACACTTTTCATTCACTAAAGTTGTTCTTACGCTCTCCCTAAATTATTTTGCTTGAATTTGCGAATCGCAGCCCACAAAAAAATGTCATTAAACGTAACATTCACAGCGCATGCCTTTTAACTTAAATCTTCTCCGAATATTAAATAATAAATGTGCAAAACAATATCAGTGCTCAAACTTGAAAGTAATGTAATTTTACTGGTTTGGCTCCTTATTGTCAGCTTAGCGGCGCCCGTGCGATGACATTACAGGCCCTACACGGTGTGTTAAAGCTTTTAAAGGTGCCAGAAATTTTGTACAACGCGTGTATGTCGCGTCTGCGTTAGTAGGACCCGTGCATAATTAGAGCACCGTCCAAGAAGTTCAAGCGCTGCGTTAAACGTTGCAATCACGGTCATCGCTTCGCCCTTCAATCGGAACTGCCAATTTCTTAATTTTTTTTACTTTCGTGTTTTAAGAAGAGCTGGTTCAAATTATTAAAAGTAACACATTTCGTACAAATAGTTCTTGCTGGCCAAAGTCATGACGGGCATATGGAAAAGTGCGCTTATCATCAACAAATTTCTGAACTAAATTCACTAATTATTTTAACTATGAAGTTTCGCGAACGTGTAACATTGGAATGGAGGCCGGCCTATGCTTAAAGCATGTCCATTTTTTAGGAATACGGAGCCGAATTCTAGTTGAATAGCTAGTGCGCCCGGCTGACACTTTCGCTTGGACACTATAGCCTGGTTTCGATCCACTGTAACCACGGCGAACAAAGGCAATAATTCGTCCCCGAACATCTTACTTGACGAGAAAATTGGCCACAATGATCCCCACCCTCCCCCGCTTTTAACAGCGGAGCTGTTTAAGCTTGAGCTCCAGCCGTGCCCGGCGTGGATCGGAAACTATCATCGTGAACATTGGCTCGAGCATCGTCGTCTTCTTCCGCAACTTGCTCGTTGGCGCCTCTCGGTTTGCGCTTGTGCCGTTGGATGCCGTGCCAAGCACGAGCTCGACACGGCATCCAACGGCACATAGAACAACAAAACAACGCATACAACAACAATTTCGGCTCAGTGTGCATGCTGGTTTGGCTCCATGTGCGTGAAGGTTTGGCTCCATGTGCGTGGCGGTTTCCCGTCAATTGTGCCTTAGCACAGGACGAGAAGGATGGTATGGCGTAGAAGATGGCGTTTGCCCACGTGGAGAAGAGGAGGATGAAGAATCAACATGTGAAGATGGGTGTGAAGAGGCTGCCGAAGAAAAGGAAGCTAAAATGCGCGACTAAGCAATGTTGACTGATGAAATAAAAGAGAGATGCATTAACTAAGTCATATGTGTGTGTGCATTACAAAAAAAAGGCAATTACACACAGCTTCGGCAAAGTGGTGCGAAGGCTGAAGGAACAGCGAGCGTCATACCCACTACGCTGTTATACACCCACGCTTGCTGAGCTCCACTGTTTTATCAGATTTCACAAGCGTGAAGCTGCCTTTAATTTTTCCGTTCTTGCTAAGTTTGATCTAGGTTTCAAGCATAGTTCTCCCAGAGAACAGCAGGATATATTTTGCATTGTTCGTAAAGCACACTTATAACGCTGCGGAGCAGTTGAATAAGTAACTTATGCAAACACCGCATTTACCCGGCCACAATTAACTTTGCTTGCACATCGTCCATGACCTGCCCCTAATTTCACCAAACATAAACAATATGCCTAGTTTAGTTCACCGAGAACAGCGGAGAAGCATACTACGAAGCCGGTATAACACATGAAAATACCAAAAAAAAAGAATAGGATTAAATTACTATGTGAAACGGTCCCAATTAAGCCAGAAATGTTAAGATTCTTCTACAAATTTCACTTAACATTTTCTCAGTTTTCAGTGATTTTGAAGTTAGTGATTGTTACAGTTGCCTTAGGATAAAACATTGCGTATAACGGCAGTATGGCGTACTATATGTAACACTTGAATAAGTAATTTTATACAGAGATTGTGCTTAAGAGGAAGCTTTCGCTCGGGTGCTCCAATCTAAATACATAAATAAAGAGAATTTGTTTTTCTCGGCAACCACTGCTCCAAATTTGACGAACTGTGTTGCAAAAAAAAAACAAAAAAAACTTAAAATCTGGTGACTCCTGGTTTCGAAATTTTTATTTAGGTAGTCCATTTTTTATTTAAAATTGGCAAAAGTTGCAAATTTTCAGAAAACGAAACTATCAAGTTTACAACTCCGTAACTCAGCAATGAAACATGATTTCACAATTATGTGAATTGCATCTAATAGTACATCTATAGCGGACAAAATTGATATATTACACATGAATCTAAAAAAATTGTAATAAGAAAATAGAGCTTTTGCAGTACCCTTGCACACAACGTAACAAATTCACTTAAGATATAAATTGACATATAGAATGCGTCCGCTTTAAATGATCTAATGGATGCCGTTTACAGAACCGCGATAGCTGTTCTCGATGCAGAGCTATTAATTTGTAAACTTCGTGCTTCTGTTCTTTTTTTTTCAAATTTTCAAACTTTTGAAATTTATTTTTAAACACTCCAGACCCTGAATCGAAATTCCGCTTCCAACAGTCACTATAATTTATCTTTCTCTCTCAAATGCAACAAATTTCATTAACGTCGGTCCAGGGGTTATCTCAGAAAAGCATTTCTGCGTTTTACATGTATTTGAATAGCCGCGTCGGAGTTGGGGTCGAGCTAAAGCTTCCTCTTAAGCTACGCAGAATGAACGTTTATGATTCGTCATTCACCACATGCTTCCTACTTTAACGAAATATATAAACAACGTGTTTTGCATAGTTCACCGAGGAGACCCTGAAAACCAACTACATGCCAAGTATAACGCTTGAAAATGTGGAAAAAAACGAGCATTCAGTAATTATTTTCGAAGCACTTATTATTCTATACATTTCAAACTTTCCGTAAGGTTACCCAAAAAATGGCCCCAGTTATCTTTAAATCTGAATTTTCTGCCGTGTTTGGTCATCCCAGGAAAACGGGAAAACGTTGTAAGCGTTTCATATAACGGCTCTAAACAGATCGAAAGAAGAGGGTTTTGCAATTTTCATTAAACCACTCATAAACACACACACCTCAAATATTTTCGGCATATTTGCCCCAACATTTCCCACAGTTACTCAAAATATAAACGTCATGAAGGATCTAGGAATTCTAGAAAATCGTGCTAAGTTGCATACAACGTTTTTGAGTGCTTGTGTCACACTAACAGTTTCGCTGTAATATTATGAGGAAAATAATTGAAACAGAATTAGTCATTAAAAATTTCGCAATTAAAAGTTGACTTCTACAGATATGAAGTGAACAACAACTTTACATTACAGTAAATAAAACTGAAGATACTGTGCCGCGTTTTGAACCCCCTCGTTCTTCTAGAGCGAGAGGCCCTCCGGATTTGTCTTGGATTGCCAAAATTTGTTGCTAATAATGTATTATATCAAGAAGCCCGATTACCCACACTCGTTAGCAGATTCCGCATACTTACAGTAAAAACCTACTTAAACATTTACGCATCTTCATTGAGACGATCGCAGTATGTATTTATTACGGAAAGATCTGCCTTCTTTGAAGAAACATGGTCCCGTCTGTACAATCCGCAGGTTCTTTTTGTGCAAACTCAACTAGAACCATTACAGGTTCAGATACACGAGATTATTCCCCTCAAAAAACCCGTAAATGCTATTAGAATTGAATTTGAAGACATATTTCCTTCCAATGCAAAACTCCTGCCAACTAAATATCTAAGCGGATTACTGCAAGATCATTTAGCGCAAATGCAAATCAATACTGTAATAGCGACGGATGCATCAGTGTGTGACGAGAAAGCGGGTATAGGTATTTTTTCTGAGGCGCTATCCTGGTCTTATTCAATGCGACTGCCTGATTTTACGCCTATATTTCCGGCAGAATTATTAGCAATTATATTAGCTCTTCGTAAACTTCCTGGAAATTCTTTGACAGCTGTAATAGTAACTGATTCGTTGTCAGTGTGCACAGCACTCACCTCATCCTCAGACAACACAGTTTTGAACGAACTAGAAAGATTAATCCCTTCGACCTTACGTCTGGTGCGTTTAATATGGGTACCAGGTCACCATGATTTGTTTTTAAATGAAATGGCCGACGCACTCGCACGTACATCCCTACAGGGACCAGTCATGCATGTTCTGCCGACTTCTGCTTATATCACCGCGGCTAGGTTTAGAAAACTATGTCTCTTAAATTACTCTACAAAACAGACATTCCAAATCACAGACTTAAAGCATTTGCTTAACCCTTGGGATAATAAATGGTGTCCCACACGTAAATTGGAAATTTCAATTACAAAATTACGATGCCGTATTCTACCCCTAAATTTTTATCTACACAGGTCTGGTCTGGCGATGTGCCCTCTATGTCATTTCTGCAATGAACCTGAAACCATTGATCATTATTTATTAAACTGCCGCCGATTCGCAATCCATAGAAAGAAATACTTCGAAATTCCGTTCCGAAAATTAGGCATCGCTATAAACACTGAAAATATTCTATCTTTCGGGGCATATACACTGGGTTTTAGCCACAGGAGCGTATGCAGGGCCGTATGCGAGTTCCTCATTGACACAAGGAGAATACCAAGTTAACTTACTGATATATTGTTTAATATTTTACAAAATTTCAAGTTACGTTAATTTACTGATTGATTATTTATTAATTTCCAAAATTCCAATTAAACTGATTGAAATTTATTACCTTCTACCTTGATCTCCTTCCAAAAAGCACACTAATTCCCTATAAGATAAAATAATATACCGCTCTAACATCACTTAGTTTCATTGAATAATTTCATCCCACCTGTTTAACCGCCGGCTTCTTGGCCAATCCCCCGTGGTGGGTATGCGCCATGGCATAGGAAGCAAGCAAGCAAGCAAGAAAGAGACGAAAGAAGAAGCTGAAGAGAGCTGCCCGCGTTGCGTTCTTTCAAAAGCCACAGATTCATTTTTCGTGTGACGTCTGCTCACCGCTGGCGTGGAGGATGATTGTGTCCGATGCACAGCACCATTTCGCGGGCGACTCGACATCGAGGCGTGGTTCCTGCACCAGGGTCCTCTTTCTTGCGTCGATCTCCTTCTCCGTCGTGTTTCTACTGGCCGCCGCTCTCGCTACGCGCACCGTGCAGTTTTGGGTGAGCGGCCCCAGGGTGCCTTAAACGCCTTCGCCGTGATGTGCTGTTATGCTTTAGCGCGTTGCTGCGCTTCTTAGAACTGCTTAGCTGGTCGAGATTCCTGGTGGAAATTCAAGGTCGTTCGCAGAATTCTAACGTTCGAGGAAATGAAATCGTGCCCGTAAATGTGTACTGCATGTCTGTAAGAACATGGGTCGGCCCGAATAACACCCAGCCCCTCACATTCATGTCTCACAAAGAAGTGAAAATGGCGGCACGCACGCTTACGTTGACACCCGCACAAACAATTGTTCCCATTGTACTAAAACAGCGCATATCAAGGCAAAATTTGTTTAAAGGGTGTTACCGCGTCCATGCGGGAGCTTTGCTGACTATGAAAAAATTATCTGAATGCGCACCTGTGCACGTTTTGAGCACAAGATAGTTGAAAATGTTTTCAATGGCACTCATTATTACGTGGAAAATCCTACTTTTTTCCAATGTGCACAAGGCTTCTGCGGGTGAACTGGAACGTCTAAAGCAAAATTTACCTTGGCAGGCGTTGAGTCCTTTAGCTCTCCCCCCCCCCCCCCCCCCAGACAAAATTTCGGCAGCCCCTCAATTTCATAAACCTTGTAATTTCTTTCCTTTTGGCAGCATTTATAGTTAAGAAACGTTGCTTGCGTCTGTTAACTCTGATCTAAACTTGGTAGAAAGTTCCAGAACGCGGCATTAATATGGCTTAAAAGCAGTCTTCATGCAGGAACACTTAATATTTTGTGCCACGCGATGTTTTCCTTTCTCGTCCCCCTCTCTTACGCCCACCACCCCTTTCCTACGCAGATGAATTCCAAGCTGGAGCTTCCACGGAGTAAACCAGCCAACGCACGAGACGGGAACTCAAGTATCAGAGAGCCACCCACGACACCCGTACAACCAAGATTTGTTCCGGAGGAATATTTCTTTGACTGACTGCTGAAACCAGCGTTTTGCGCTGACATGTAGAATCTTGGTTTGCGAAGGTAGTAAATGTTGTCTAAAATAGTGCATGACACACCAAGGTGACGCTTACTGCGTGTAGTTCATATTTTATCAATGAATCTACGTATAAAGACCTTGTCGAAAATTTAATTTGTGCACGTGTATTTCGCGTGTATAGTGTAGACAAGCGGGTAAGGTTAACCTAGACCAACATTCGCTTGGCTGAAGTAAGCCGTGGATAAGTAGATAGGGTTATAAAAGACAAATGGAAGAGGCAAAACGAAAGTCAGTTCGTACGCACGACTGCGTGAGCGTGTATAGTAAAGCCACTACTGCTGCGAATAGCACTGGCAGGAGTACTGCTCATGTGGAAAGAAAAAAAAAGGAACTATCGATAATCTTGTCACCCATCGCCTCCGCTTCGAGTTCCCGCGCAATGTATTCGGAGTGAGTCAGGCCAACTGGGCGCCCGGCACCGTACGGAAGCCAGAATCCGTACAGCGTACCCTCCCCGTGTATGTCCCTAGCTCATAGAGCAACCAATTCTGATTGGTCTTCTCTCAGTGTGATGCTTTCGTTTCTTTCGTGATAGATGACGATGAATATGATGATGATGGCGACGACGACGACGACGACTATTATGCAAATTGTAAGAGTTCACTTTCAGAGGCTAATAAAGAATGCCATGAATTTTATTTCAATGCATCCTCTCGGCCTTTGTCCACCAGGCAAAGCTTTAAGATGTCATCTAAAGCACAATTATTATCCCCCTAAACTCGAAATTTCTAATATTCTGCCCTAGGTTTACCCCAGTCGAGAACTGACACCGTAGTTCCTCAAAATTTAATAATACACTCATCATAACCATCAGGATTTCTATAGGATTTGACTACACTGCTATTTTTATTGTTCCTTCCTCAAAACATGGCTCGTCATGCATTTGAACTGTTACGGACTCACTTCGCACCTTCCGATTACATATGGGAGACCTCAAAAGGGCTCATTATAGATGCGTTATTGAGGTTACTTTGGCTCCTAAACCAGCGAGTCCTGATTCTTCAGTTATCATTTCTCTTAAGAGGTCCAAATCGGCATTGTGCTGGCGACTCTCGTGAGCTCATGCAGCATACACGAGAGTGAAGAAGCAGAAGAAGAAGGTGGCTCATAGTTTCTGGCGTAGCCATGATTGTGCATCACGCCGGATGTTCCCAGGAGCGCATCGAACCCGAGTCAGCCTCGGTCGGTTACTCTGTGCGCTACACGGGGATAGCCGTCTGCTCCGTCTTGGGCGTGGCCACGGTCGTGCTGTCCCTGTTCTTATTCACCAAGCTCGTCCTTAAGGTATGCACATCCCCGGCCACCTTCGCAAACAACCATATATAAGAGTCTATAGGAACTGAAGTTAAATAACGTCCCAAGTACAGCATATTGCTGAGAAAGCTGGGTCTACCTTGAGCTCCTATGCAACACTAAATTTTATCGTAGCTCACTTGCTAAGGACTGAATGGCATTGCCTACCTCGAACGCCTTAAGTGCCTCACTCAAGGTGAGCACATGCACTATTCCGTTTCTGCAGAGAAGCCAACAGCCCTCGGTGCATCCAGGTAATATCTTTCCTAGCAATACGAGTTAGTATCGGTTATCTGACGAAAACTGCGGCGTTTCAGCGTGGAATGCAAGATGGCCGTTCCTTGCGGAAAAAAATTGGAACACTGTTTTGGTCATTTTTATTTTATCAGTTGGGCTTACAAAGTCACAATCCGCCATGATAGAAAAATGAAAACAAGGAGACAGTTAGTATGACAAGGGTGTACTCCTACGACACACTCCCACTTCTACACCAAGGCTTGCGGACGTTAATGACACGCGCCAACGTCAGCACAATATGTATGGAAAGGGCTTTCCCGTTGACTATTACAGTAGCTTCGCTAGACGTCGACCTAATGTGCGGTTTCAAACTGCTGCTTGCATGTGCATAACTTTTCAACTTAATGCGCTTTAGCGTCCCCTTCCTTGAATTAAAAGTTTTATTCATTCATACGACCTCTTTCACTCGCCTTTCCAAAGTTGTTATGCCACTTTCACATTGGAAAATTTCCGGGCGACAACATCGGTGACTGAAAAATATATGCAGCGCGACGTAACGTGACAAAAAAAAGCCCTCGCCACGCGGATCGGACTGAGACTAATTTTCGTCGCCGGTAAAAAAGAATAAAAAAAATAAAAGCATCGCTTGTCACAAGCCAATCAGAACGAGGGATTACCAGAGACCAGATGGGATAGGTGCGGAAGCTTCTCGCGATTGTAAACGTCCGATTGGCCATTTTGCAAATGGCGCATGCATGGCCAGTCATGTCGTTGTTTGCGAGTATATTTGCTTGTGTTTTGTGAACTTGTGATGGGGTTCGTGCGAAGAGAAGTCTGCAGGACAAGTGTATTGTGTAGTACGTGAAGTGATGTGCATTAAAATAGCTGCAGTTTAAACGTGCGAGTGTATTTGCAGAGTCGGGCTTTCACCGTCAGTATACGTATAGCATTTATTTTTATTTGTACTATTGCATTGTGGAGTATTATCGTTATCATTCCACCCCGAAGTAAAGTTAATTGGTCTGCGAATAAATACACGGTTTATCATGTGCTGTGTATATTTAGATGTTATGCGATACGGCTGGTGTGCGCGACCGACGTCGTGTGTCACCCATCCGTGAGCGCACTTATGCGCACGCTGTAACCTTCGTAGCTGCGAGTGCGGCCGACGGGGTGTTGTTGGCTAGCATGCTTTCACGTAGCTACAGTGCGAGTGCTTGCGATGCTTAAGTGGAACAGAGCCAAACGAGATATTAGTGCGATTCGTGATTTTTATGGAAGCTCGTTACCGTATTTGGCCAGCTATTATAATGTCTACGTTTGTTGAGTGTGCAGGGTACTTGTTTTTTTTTTCTTCTTATATTGGATAGACTCCTACGACATACTCCTGCACTAACCATGAATTCAGAACAAACTTGCGACAAGTGACCTGGCAAACTTCAGCGCCTCTCGTGAGAGTTGGCGGGCGCCAACTGATGAGCACTTCGTCGCACGCAACGACGGTGTGAACACGCCCGTTTTGTCGCCGACTATAGCGCAGCTCCTCCTCGCCCGATAGAAAGTCTCTCGGTGCGAACATTAATGCCCGTAATATACCGGCAAAATAACATCTCACCGGTTCACGTAACGGCACGCAGGCATCGGACGACGCGGCGGTTCGCAGGAGGATGCGCGTCGTGGATCGCGGTGGCTCGTCCAAGGAAAACGCGACTAGCAGGCCGACGACCAAGAGCCTGGATGACCTGATCCGCTCCTTCTTCAGCCACTCGCCGACAGAGGGAGACGAGAGGCTGAGTCGACCGACGCACCATTCGTACAACGACAGTGGGTACAGGCCGCACCTGGAAGCCGCCGCCGAAGAGGACGCTGGAGGCGGCAACGACGACGTGCAGATACCGTACATGCCTCCGCAGGCCGCGTCGACCGAGCCGCCCACGACGACCACCCCGTCTGCGCTTGGTCTCGGAGGAGGCCCGCAGGCGCCACCTTCTCGCGCGCGGTTCTACGGACGCAAGAGCCACCTCGAAGACAACGCCCTTCCTCGCACGACCCAATACATGAGCAGCGACGACAGTGGCGGCGACCGACTAGAAGGCGAAGACAGTGGCTCGTACAGAGTCTTTGGCGAGATCTAGAAATTGTGAAAGCGGTTTATGGCGAAGACCGTGGATTTAGTAACTCGAAACTTGCACTCACATTCTATAGTATTCGCAAACTAAAAAACGATTATTTACTGTGACTGGCGGTGATTTCTTGCTATTGCAAGCACGAATAAAATCGTACCTAACATTAATTCTCAACAAAAAAAGTGGATGATACTGCAGTGAACGTAATTGCGTACGTCTTTAACACCTCCTGGATCAAGGATTAGTGTGCCCAGGGTGGTATTACAATGCATTGAATCAACATTTACGGAAGCATACTGATCTGTACTATGTTTGTAATTTTCCATCCTCTCGTTTCCATTTAACTGCTTAGCTACATTATTGCTGGCTCAACAGTGACACTTACTCAAGTACTGTCTGCCTTTATATTACGTGTTTGCTTAAAATAAAATTTAATTTGGGAGTAAGCGCTCGTGGTATGTCCATTCTTTGTCCTCGTCCGTGGTACTACATGTCCTCAATTCCCAAAGTAACACTCTGGTGAACTTCGGTAATCCGACGAGAACTGGCGCATTCTGAATAAAATGCACCTGCGATGTAACAGTAGAACACGTGCTGTGCTTCTGTGTGCGTAATGACAACGAGCGTGGCATTCATCAGAGTCTTTTACACAGGCTGGACTCGAAACCATTTTCAGAGACAATTACTATTGGACAATGGCGTCATGTGTCGCAGGCTCACAAAGTAATGTGGGCCTTGTTGCAGTTTCTGAAATCAACTGGCCTCAGGGAGCGATTGTATTTGAGCGAATGGCAGCCACACTTGTGCGCCGTGCTAGTGTTTCTCTCCCTCTCGGCCTTTCTTGTGCATTTCCTGTTCTCTTCCTTTCCTTCTCTCGCCTTATCTCCTTGACCAGTTTGGGAATGTGAACCGGACATGTGTCTGATAGCCCTGCCAGCATTTCCATCTTTACCTCTCGTCTACAGGAACGATGGCCCAACGACAATATTTCAGGCACTGATCATGTTAGCAACGTCCTCTTGTGGCTAAGGCATTTTTTCCTCATTGTTTTATTCATTTTTCCTCATTATTTTAATCAGTGTGCGTAATATTGTCACGGATCTCATCAAATCATTAGGGGCCGTATTCGCCGAAAAATTAGTCCTAGTGCGGGATGAATTTTTCTTCAACTACGAAGCTTTGTTTATGAGAAACCCGTGTGGGCTTCCTTTGTAGTTTCGTGCTACATACGGGTTGATGTCAATTTTCACTTTCATAAACTCTTTCCAACAGAAGATGCCTGCCAATATTGATGTTGCAAATATCTATTAGTAGTGAGGATGCTTGGCCCATGACGAACAGTTCTTACGAACGAAAAGCTCTGTGAATTAGGCCCCAGCCTCCTAAGATCATCGTGGCTGGGAGACCACCCTACCTTTTGTAACGTTTTCGTATAAGTGTAAAAAAAAATAATCGTATTCTGAGTAAACAGACAATACTAGAACACCGCCCCACCGATAATCGTCTCAGAATGCAGTGAATGCACTTTTGTGTTATCTGAGAACGTCTGGCTTGTGCGAGCAGCTTTGACTCTGTCCATGCACGTCTATCTACTCCTCTCTCTCTTCTTTGTATTCCCCTTCCCCAGCGTAGGGTAGCCAGCCGGCCTCTTGACTGCTGAACAATCCCTGCTTTCCTTATATATATATATATATATATATATATATATATATATATATATGCGTATAACTCCTCCCGTCACAACACCACTCGCTACTCACTCCCCCTTCTATGTTCTCTTTGGATGTGAACGGACGTTGCTTCCCACCAACCAATTGCCTACGCTCGCGGCGTCATTGACACAGCGGCAAAGGCACGCCCAAATTGCCTGCGGTCGTCACTTTGCGTCGCTGACATGCCAGAAGTGCCTTTATGACAACCACCGTCGTGACGTCGAATTCACTACGGGAGATCCCGTCCTTCTATGATCACCGTTTCAAAGCGTCGGCCTTTCGTAAAAGCAGCTTTCGCGATAATCCGGCCCTCACCGCTTCCTGCTACGAGTGACCGATATTACGCATGATATAACCCCGCTCGATCCTGCCCCATCTTCCCACACGCACACACGTGAGCATGCCCGGTTGTTTGCCTTTGGCACAGCAAAATATAAAAGGTGTGCGTTGCGTATTTCAGACATTTATTATGTTTACTCCAACTCTTAGTACCTTTGACTTTTGCTTTCCATTATCCATGTACTTATTGGAGCAATGACTCCAGCTCGCGGCACACATGTAGATTTGTATTGAGCGACAAACTTTCAGAACCTTCACTATCTCCGCAGCATGGTCAAGAAAGGAATAACTGGGTGACTTGCGGACACCCTTGGGACACCGGTGCAGATATAATTGAAAACAGATATGAACACACCACGGACACAAGCATGAGTGCACACACAACCGTTCACACACGCCAGCGCGCGGGCACGCAGAGAGCGACGTTCTTCAATAGGCACCAGACGTAAAATAATGATGGACGTGTTTGCTGTGCGAAAACTAAAATTTCCGCAGCAAGCACAAAAAGAACCATTGAGAGAGAAAACCGCTCCTTCTAACAACTTCGACAAACACGTCGCCTCATAATTCGGTGAGCGGGGCAAACAGAGGTGTATTGAAATAGCTCCATAAAAATAAAAACATGAATAATTCAGCCGCCGATGTTCTGCGCGATATCATTCGTACCTTATTTCATTTTTGCCTGCTTTCACGGAATGAAGAAAAAGAGATCCTTCGTTCTCCGAACACCGAGCACACTCGTGAACTTTCCCATTTTTTTATTTGCTTTCTCCAGCATTGCCTGATTCAGATTCAGAGAAGCGCGTGAACGAGCAAGAAAGTATTTAAAAAAAACTGCAACGCGCGTACATACCCTAGTGCGTGTTCAGATATAATAATAACGCGTCGATATCACGTCGTATGTGCCTTCTTTTATCGCATCAATAGTTACCAGCACTTGTACCAAAGCACAAAGTGTTATGTAATTACCGTAGTGCGGCTGGAGGTCCTAAATGAAAAATTCGCTTGGTAGATTCGCTTTCAATGTTTTGGCTTATAAGAATAGCCGGAGAGAAGTTTCCATGAATTGAATAAGCAACAACTTGAATTCGGTGAATTGAAGCTGTTTACAACTACGGCATGAATAAAACTGGCGTGAGCACTGAAGAAAGAGGACATCAAAAAAGCCCTAGCTTACGGCTGAAAGGTTATTACACGCAACGCACATACATGTGAAAAATCACACATCAACCTTTATACACAAGCGACAATGAGAGAAGCTGCATTGTAACGGCAAAGACAAAAGTTGCCGTTTAAAAGGCGGTCTCCATAGCATTACATGGTCGATAGGTCACTTAAGATAAGTCTAGTGACCTTTGAAGCCTTTTATTGCGCACCCATTCATATAGTACCCCTTGGTTCATAAGTTCAGAACAACTAAATTTATCATTTTCTCCATCTCCATCGTGTGGAGCGCCTCACGAAATGAGCGCTCCACATGATGGAACATAATATGACTGAACATAAAGCATTCTTCGTCTACAAGCTCATGTCTGCCACTTTTCCCTTTGCCGTTCGAGTGCACAGCAGTATTTCGGTTAAAGAAGACCGTCTCGGAGATTTGTTAACCTTACATCATAATTTTTTTTGAATCCGAAGCATTTCTTTGCCCACTGACACCGAAAAAAAAACGTATCTGGCCTAAGGACGTATTCTGCCATGATCCCTCCTGCGATACTATCGCCTTCGCGTGACGTAGTGGTCAACCAGCCAATCAGCTCATCCGATTTTTACTCAACCACCCAATCAGCGCGGGCCTGATGGCCGAGGCGGTATACTATCGCCGAAAGTGATCGTCGCAGTGATCGTCCCCTGATCTCCTGATGTTTGTCGGTGGCACCTATGGAACCAGGAGACCTCGCTCAACAGCCTCGCGCCTTAACCATTACCATACGTGTACGGACCTTGAACGCATGAAGAAATTTTAACCACAGCATGAGTCGCTCGTAAAAAAGATTTGCACTTGCATTGACTTGTGACGGTTTCGTAATCGGTCTCGTAACTGTTTATCGCAAAATCTGCAGGCATGCTTACGTAACGTCGGGGCTGCATGTAGCGAACACAGCAAGAGCAGTTAAGGTGACGCAGCGTCGCGTCGCCGTTTCTCGTACCAGAAGTAATACAGTCGGGAGGATGTAACGCAGCTTCGCTCGCTTTGCTCCGCAGTGGTGCAGTAAAGTGCGGAGCATCAGACGACATGAGGCTTCGCAAGCTGCCTCCTTCTACCATTGAATAAATTCTTGAACGAAAGGCGTCATCGTGCTGCAACCGGACGTCGTCAATACGCGGCGCAGAAACAGCAGCAGAATACATGCGCAGTACCACCATCCACTGAAAAGGTTCATGAACGCCGATACGAGGCGAACAAGCGGCAAAATCAGGACGAAGCAAATGTTTGATGTAATAGTTCAGCGGAAATCCGCTAGGTGGAGATAAGTAATTAAAGGGAAACTGAGACTTCCACCCAAATGTAGCAATTTGCTACAATGGAAACCCAACCGGATTCCTCGAAAGAAAGCCTCGCAGTTGAAGAAAAATTCGTCCTGGTCCGGGACTCGAACCCGGGACCACCGCCTTTCCGGGGCAGCCGCTCTACCATCTGAGCTAACCAGGCGGCTAGCAGATGGCAGGGCGAAGTCGAATTTGTTGACAACTCGAAGCAAAGGCAAGTGTTTGATGTAATAGTTCAGTGGAAATCCGCTAGGTGGAGATAAGTAATTAATGGGGAACTGAGACTTCCACCCAAATGTAGCAATTTGCTACAATGGAAACCCAACCGGGTTCCTCGAAAGAAAGCCTCGCAGTTGAAGAAAAATTCGTCCTAGTCCGGGACTCGAACCCGGGACCACCGCTTTTCCGGGGCAGCCGCTCTACCATCTGAGCTAACCAGGCGGCTAGCAGATGGCAGGGCGAAGTCGAATTTGTCGACAACTCGAAGCAAAGGCAAGTGTTCGATGTAATAGTTCAGCGGAAATCCACTAGGTGGAGATAAGTGATTAAAGGGAAACTGAGACTTCCACCCAAATGTAGCAATTTGCTACAATGGAAACCCAACCGGGTTCCTCGAAAGAAAGCCTCGCAGTTGAAGAAAAATTCGTCCTACTCGCGAACAAAGTCTTTATGCGGTGAATGGAAAACATCCACTCTGCAGAAAAAAGGAAGGAGAGCATCGAAGCCGCAGAAGAAGGAAAGAAAGAGGAAAATAGCACAAAATGAATTCAAATGTCCCACATTATATTTGCGGCTTCAAAGTATTCACAATTGCTTCGCGTCGGTTTAGATAATCATCATAGATGGTTTCCGCCGTCAATTCTTCTTTTAATCTTTTTCCTGGTACGCTTTTCCCCCTCTCTTTTGGAACGCAGACTCCAAGGAAGAACCAGACCAACAGAAGTAGTAACACCAATGGCGGTAGAACACACGTTACTAGACCACGCAAGTGTTAGCTCACCTGCTTGGCCATTTTCCGGCCCGAAGGCAACGCAGGCAAGCAGTGACTTCTTTCTATTCTATGCGCATCCGTAAAGAGCTCCGAGTATTTCCTCGTGGATCTCCGAGATGTGGCTTCTAATGAAGCAGAGTGCTCCGTGCACTCCACTGGTATCCGACAAGCATACCGCGGACATTCCACGCACTCAGTGTGGAGGGCGATCGGCTCAGCTGTACTTTGTCAGTTCCGCAAGTGGATGCAGCGAAGCCAGCTGCAATTGGAGCAAACTACCGACTTGAACGGTGGGTGCATAACCAGAGAGAGAGAGAGTGAAAATAAAAGGGAGGGGGTTAAGAATGTATGTTACTTACACACACGGATTGCTACCCTGAGCATGAAAAAGGGCGCTCCCGCCGTGGTGGCTTAGTGGCTTTGGCATTGCGCTGCTAAGTACGAGGTCACGGGGTCGATCCTTGGTCACGGCGGTGGCGTTTCGATAGGAAAGCGAAATGCAAGATCCTTCGCGTGCCGTGCATTGTGATCACGTTAAAGAACCCCCGGGTGTCTAAATAATCCGGAGCACCCCACTACGGCGTGTCTCGTAATCATGGTTCTGGCACGTAAAACTCCACAATTTAAATTATATTTAATTAAAAGGATGCAAAAAAAATTCAACTGAAAAAAATTCAGACAGAGCCCAGCATGTCACGATGACTGGATGTTAATGCGATATGAAGGCAAACGATGTAGCCCCCAACCATGTAATGATTAAGACACATGTTGGTGACGACACTAAGGACTTTATTGATTTGCCGATTCTATTTCCATCTCTTCGGTACCGCCCCCTATGACGCATGGTCGGGGATGGTGGATCGAGAAGTATGACGCGTATTTGAGGGCTCTGAAGTTGTTGAGCCTCCTGACGAAGACGTGGTCAAATGCCTCACCCGTCCTCAATGTGAGTACGTAGTCCACCGGTGAACATTCGTTCCTCGCCAAACGCCTCCTTCATGACTGTGAAGCAGGCGGTTTGAGGGTGTCCTAACTCCACAATGAAGTCTCCTGCTATAATCGTCGGCATGGTATTATCTTTCGTCTTATCGTAAGACCACGTTTAGGGTATATGTAACTAAAGACTGATTGAGAGGAACTCTTAAATCTTCTTTCTCGTGGCCCGTGGGCACGTGAGTGTGTACAATTGAGGGTTCGGCATATCTGCCTTCGAATGAACTACGGAGCGATTGCGTAAGCTTCTTTTCGTGCGTAAAGGTTTAACTTTTCATTGTCAGCTAGAAGTGCACGGGTTTTTGCTTTTATCAGTAAACTGTTATGCGACAATGGGCTTCGAGGTCCTCGATGGTGCAGCGCGCTGTCTGCCGCTGCTGGGTGACGTAAGCAGAATGTCGTCTCGAGGGGCGCAACTTTGCGCTCGCTACAGCATCCCAGCTTCGGTTTCGCGCCCTCTGATTTAGCCGAATTCGGTCATGCCGCAATTCTGACGCTAGTCGCATTTTTCTAGATCCAAAAGTTGATATGGCTTGTACCGACAGTTCTCTTTGAGTTCCCAATTATGATGAGCCCACCGAAACTAAATGTTTAAAAGGTAATTAATGAATTTTTTGTTAATTAGCGGCTTATGACCATCACCTCATGGTCGCCACCAATGACGGCATGTCTCCGAAGGAACCGTCCTTTTATTTAAAAACTGCTATTTTTAAGTACATTGCTTAACGTCTTTAAGAAACACCTTGTATAAAATGAAATCACGCGGTGGAAAGAACTCTACAACGCATCTCGTGCATTTATTTCCTGCCGATCAGCATCTACCTCGTCACAAGTAACAACATAAGAAATCTCTCACGCTAGAGTTCAGTTCATTTGAACTTCTTCACTTCATCTAATGAATATGTAAACAAGTTTTGACATAGCTTCACAAGCTTCACAGTACGCAATAACTAAGAGCGTTGCCACGAACTCTGCGTGTAGAAGTCATAGTATAGAGGCAAAACAGGACGCCTTGCTTGCGAACGTGCTCTCTGACCCTAAGAAGAGCAGAACTGCAAGGCCGGCCGAGGCACTTCCATTCTTTATTAATGCGCGCGCCGGCCCAAGAGGCCATTTCTACAACTGCGTCTGGTTCCTCTCCACCTACTCGCCTTCTTATTCCACCGACGACGATGTAGCCACCAGAAGGTGTACGAGGTTGTAGTAAGATAAAGGAACAAATAAAAAATAGAAAAAAGAAGTGGTGTAAAAGAAGGCTTCACGTGCACAACCCCTCACCTGGACCTGTGAGGTCCCGTAGACAAATACGATACTCAAGGAAAACTCGAAAACGAGAAACGAAAATTTGGAAGCAAGAATATACGAGGCAAAAAGAAGAACGAACGAAAGAAAATAAGGGCAAGTGGCTGAATCGACGGCGTAACCAACTCAGGGTGCAGCTCCTTCAAAAGAAGATGGGGCAAAAGAACGGCGTTGGCTGCTGCGGTGTGTGTGTGTGTGCGTGCTCTCCGATTACCGCATCGGAGTGGTGCAGGTCGGTCGGAGGAGTCAGAAGAGAACACGATGCCGGTTGCCGTTAGACGAGCCCAGAAACAACAAGGTCCGTCGCTCGCTCGTGTATGTGGCGGTGGCAGTGGTGGCACAAGCTTATAAATAAGTCAGGAATCCATCCCCGCCGCACGACTCGGGCGCGCAGCTCCTAATTGGCCATAGCAGCTCCCTTCGAGTTAAGGGCGACCGTCCTCGGCTGGCCCCGGACTAACGCTGTTTCGGCATGAAACAGAAGCGACGCCTAAGCAGGGAGCCGCGCCCCCTTTCCACTGGGCCCCCGACTGTGGCAGGCAACACTTTTGGAGACGCCTGCGCTAACCTCGCCCTTTCAATGCAGCGCGTTCCTTTCTGTTGGTTCGCTCCATCGTGTTTTCTCTTTTGCGTCGTCTCTGCTTCATCCATATGACAGTGCAGGAGGCATCGTGAGAAAAAAAATACAGAATGCGTCCTGGTTCCTAAGGTCGTTGGCGGGGGATTTGTTATGCCACTATTCGAGTAGCTTTGAACACAAGACGCGAATGGGGCTATTTCAAGCCAGCGTCGTCGATTCGGTCACGCGCTATTTCAAACTTCTGATCTTCATGCGCAAAAATGTTTATTTAGTACTAAAAATTGTGTATTCCCGCACTAAAACCTCCTATGGTTATGGAAGAGCACAGCGAAGTCGTGTTTTTGTACCGTGTGCAAACGTAGCTTGTTCGCGCGTGCGGGTGCCTGCCTCGGCAAATCTGAGCTCCGCGGTTACATTGCCGTGGGGGTTCTACAGTGCAAGTTTTTAAGAGAAGTGTGACCTGTATGGTAGATAATGCGTTTTTGTCTGATAAGGCACTTCGACATTTCTAGGCATTTCGTGAGACGTTTCGCACGGTAACACACGTACCGGCTTAACAAACTCTGACAACATTTACTTGTTCCACTCCAACCATAAACAGCACTAGGTAGGAAAGCTCTATTCCACACCTTATAATTAGGGCTCCGTGTTCTCGGATAAATCCGAAGAAATCCAACAAACACTCGCCGGTAAAATTTTCGACAATTCGGATTTATCCTATAAACTCTGATTTTAACGGCCAATTTGGCCCTGTTTCGTTCTATATCGAAAGGGCATGCTCTAAGCAGTCACTGGTACATCGGCCGGTTTGGCCGATATAAACTTTACCTCACGTCAACAGTATCTCGTAGACCACACCCATCGCACATTTAACAAAGGGCTTGTCGCTCACGGAGCGACAGACGTATGACCGCTCAACGACTGTCGCAGACCTTCATGGATACTACGCTGCTGTCCCTGAAAAGTGGAGACAGGTAGTTGAGAGGAACCTTTTCAATACACCCCATGCACCAGCGAATCGTTTTGGTATAGTGTTCAAATTGTAAATCTAAATGTGAAGCATGAGTTACCCCGCGCGTTCGAAACCTATGCGCCAATTTTTAAGTTATAGTGTTTCTTGAAACTGATGACATGAGCCAACTCATGAGTGATTTTGCGAACTTTCAGAACTAATTAATCAGTAACATTGTCGAACCCCTGTCGCTTTGGAGACTTCACACTTTCCAGTGGCCTGTGCTTTCTCGCTGCGCGCTGAGTCTTCCAGCGGTAACGTTGAAAGAGCATTTTCAAAGCTGAGAATCATCAATCGAAAGGAGCGTGCTTCCATCAGTGACAGCAACCTCGTAAAGTATGATTGCGTCTATTACAACAAGCTTTATAAGGTTGTAATACGTCCAAACGTAGGTGTTTTGTATTCAAGTATTTGTGCTTGTGTGGATATGTGTTTGTGCGTTCAAACTTTCCAGACGACAAAAATACGCTTCGTGTGTTCTGGTGTTTTCGTGTTCAGATATCACGTCATCTAACATTTTGGAGTGTTGAGAATAACGCAAAATTTAACTCCGAATTTCGGAGAATTGGGGATTTACGAGAAATAAACTCCAATAAACTCATAATGTCCGCCAGAAAATAAACTCCGGAAAACACCCTCCGAATTTCAAGAAAAATAAACTCCGAAAACATGGAGCCCTACTTATAATTCACCATTCATACCACTGACAAGCCATTATCATCGCCTTGGCGCTCTTTGGCCACATCTGTCCCTTGCGCCAATAAACTCTAACAATCATCAGGAAAGCTCTACAAGCCCGGTTTTTTTTCAGTTTAAACTGAAGTTCAATGGGACCATTGCTGAGTCGATTAATTATTTTACTGCAGTTCTCAGATCAATAATATTTCGCTGTTTCTGGCAGGAGAGAGGATACATGTTCTGAGCACAACGGCATTCATATCCCTGCGTGACGTTTTGATCAAATATTATGCAGTTTGAACAAATACAAGAACTCCGCAGAGAAACTACTCTCGTAGCCCTTCTTTCAGCTATAACGGTGAGCCGATTCCATACATCTAAACATTAGATTAGGATAAAGAACTTCACATAGCTTGAATTCACCGAATGCATGTGACAATGGTTTGCATACGATTGATTTGGGCCGCTCAATAACGTCAAACTTTGATCTGACAGTGGTGGCCACAGATGTCAGTGCGTAATTATTGGCCCTTTTCACAGAGCAGTTTACTCTAGAGGAACGAGATGGCGCTTTCGGCGGCGCGCCATACGTTGCCTCAGCGAATGCACACGAATACAAAACCATTACTGCTTCTGCCCTGCTATTGTGCGATCAGCGGTCGGAAATTCAAACTGGGTGCTCGCTAATGCATTGTGCCCAATTCATGGTGCAAAATGTGTAACGATAAAGGGAAGACGTGTGCGGTAGTTCGTTGCAAAAATAGTTTTTCACATATTAAGGAATGGAATCAACCTGTGTCGCCGCTGCTGCATAAGGACTGCCTGCGTTGCCGGCCCTTCGCGATGCACGGCTTTCCTAAGATAATTCATCCGCCAGCACTATATATCTAACCTCCAAAGAAAGGACTTCAGCTCCGGAACGTCGGAACTTAAGAGGGAGTATCGCTCGTTACAAAAGTAAATAGCGCCACTTACTGGCATAGTAAGCTTATCGCACGTTATCTACAAACATCCACGCCTTCTCGCATGCAAACTTACGCCCACCTTATCGCCAACGTATCAATAATAAGTGAATGGGCACACACTTGAACCAATGTGCCGAAGCATGAGTGACGGCGACTAAATCGACAAGACACGAATGTTTGCATCGGCCACGGCGGGGATCCCCCACCTCGGCCGAAATATTAGCAGTGGCGATCGCACTCGCTCATGCGGAGCGTTCACAAAGGCACTCGGTCGTTGTTACGGACTCGCAGGAGACGTGTCGCATGTTTCTTAAGGGGCACGTGACTGCGGCTAGATTCGCGATAATCCCCAAATCCTTCAACCACCGTCATCGCCTACTCTGGTGCCCGGGCCACGCGGGGGTACAGGGGAACGAAAAGGCTAACGCGTTTGCTCGAGGGTTTACTAACCGAGCGACGGCGTCCTTTTCTAACCCCAGCCACTCGCACTATCCCTCACAAAATCCTACCAATTTAAATGCCAAAGACATGCTTGCTCATCAGCGCGGAGTCTGCAGAAAATACCCGCCGCCTCACCCACAACTTAGCGGGGAAGAGGCCGCCGATTAGCGTAAAATACAGACTGGGGTATTCCCCCATTTAAAATTGCTAAACGCCATGTATTCCACTCGTTATAGGGCCAACTGTTCTTGGTGCGGTGGCATAACTACCTTAATTCATGTAACTTGGGAGTGCGCTAAGCACCCTCATAGACCAAATACCAGTGACACAATGGAGCAGTGGGAGGCCCAGCTCGCCCGCTCCGACCTGGCAAGACAAAAGTCTTTAATTAGCCAGGTCAGGCAGGCGGCAGAGGCCAGTGGGGCCCTGGACTGAGAGGCTCCGACCACCCCTCCTTAATATCTTCTGCATTACAATAGAATTTCTATTAAAGTTTCTATTTCTATTGAAGCTGAACGTTTCGTGACGGTCCACAAAGTAAGCGAGGGACTAGCGATAATACGTCTTTGCTACATGCTACTGCAAAGTGCAGAACATTTAAATTCCAAGCTTTGTGCGCACCAAGAACAAATATATCACAGCAAAGCACGCCCGCGAGCTATTATAGGGTGAAAATAAACAATGAGATGGTGGCCGCACCGAGCAACTTTACTTGGTCAGAAACATGAGAAGCCGCTGCTTCAAAATGTTTGCCAAATAAAGAACAAAGAGCACACTGATCCCGATTTAATTCATAAACGGTAAGTTTGGACAGCTTGGAATACATTTCTAGCCCCGCTTTTAGTACAAGCACCGTATACGTTGCTCGCGCCGTTTGGACAAGACGTAATGAGCTCTGAAAACAGTTACATGTCCTCTAAAGCTGTGTTCAAAGCTTCGTGTTGTGCACAAAGCCGCCGTCTACGATATTCGTCGAAACGGAGGTTTGCTGCACCGCACCGGCGTCACGCGCTTGCATTGTAAACGCGGAGGCAACGGAGTCAGCTGAGGCAAGCAATCGACGCGCCACCACGTGATCAAACATGGCAGCGCCCACGGCTGCGCCGTGAAAAGGGTCAATAGGATGAACAGTCCAGATGCTCAGCCGGTTGGTTGGTCGGTTGGTTGGTCTATTAAGTCGGTTCAGTACCAAAGCTAGGTGCACTGTGCGAGCACTGTGTGCAGTCAGTACGCAATACGTTTTTTGCATACTTCAATCACTTCGTTCGACTTTAAAGAGCAAGCAGAAATGCTCGTCGCAAAAGGGTACCATTAGTGATACATCTCAGAGTGCAGGCCAAAGCAACATTTGCAACGGTGTTTTGCAACAAAAAAAAAAAAATAGGACATACGTATTTTATAGGAAAAGCTTAAAAGTGATGCTAACGGTATCGGTGTTATCTAAGCCTTGTGTAACCTTGAAGTAAGCGCTTTTCAAGCCGTTCGGATCGGTTTATGGCTCCGTGCGTGCTTCTTTTACTTTTCTCCTGTAAGCAAGCACTCAAATAAAGAAATAAAAAAGAGAAGAAAACATCAGGTTAGTAAACTCCTCCTATCCCTCACCCCCCCCCCCCCCCTCCTCCGTCCCAGAAGTTTCGTCCATTACAAAAATTGTATGGCGTATTTTAACGTTGAAGTGGGCGAGAAAATGAAACATTACGGCCGCGGACATGAACGCAGAGTCAGCTCTCACGGTAAGGTTTCAAGAGAGAGAGAGCCGAAAACTACGAGTAAAGAAAACAGTGAAAAATAGCAGCAAAGGCGCAATTAATAACCCAGTGTATTTTACGGTTATTATTATTACCCTCGATACTCCCGTAACTGCCGGTGTACGTCTCAGCTCGCTTGCAAGAAACTCGTTGCAGTGAGCGCAGCGTAGATCGTTCATCCTAATAAATAATTTTGCGGCTTCCCATAAAAAAAGAGGAAGCATAAACTTCCGAGCTCACACGGAACTCATACGAAGGCGCGGTGATGAGGGTTTATGTCTCCGCGTTTCCGGTGCACTTTTCCTTCTTGCCACCCTTATACTATCATAACTATTAGCAGTTTAGATATTGGAAAGAAGCCACTCAACAAATGTACCACCGAAAGTTCAGCTTTAGCTAAATCGTGTATTTCACATGGCCTGTACGTAGTTCCCTCCACCGGCTTCTTCGTACGTACCTAGATTGAAAAATCAATCCTAATACACTTTGCGCTGTGAGTAACGCATCCTGCAAAACACTATGTCGTGCTCGTCTCACATCCATATATAATGCACTGCATGTGAAAGATAAGAAAATAGAGAAAAATTAAAAGATATATATCCTTATGAGCCAAAGCAGAAACAGAAAATAGAACGATATCGCGCCCACCTTGTGAAGTAACACGAGGTTGCATTGCTTCGTTAGGGATAATAACATCCCCGCTGTCATATGACACCGTTTATTAGGCGGCCGCTCTGAATAAGACGCATTGAAGGGAGCTGAAAGGGAAAATAAACTAAAAAAAAAAACTTGAGTAAAACCACCCAGCCATTCGTTTCTGCGGAGGAGCTTCCTAAATAATGGGAAATGGCTATATGTTGAGATTTATTAAACATACTTGCGTGATGTATGTTCATATAAGCACGTATAAGTAATGTCTAAACTACAAGTAAAATTATAGTCCACGCCGAACGATAAAAAAATAATATAGCCATTTGTCATTTCAAGGGTCGCTTCTGCTGCTGTGGGTGATACCTCACAAAGTCTTTCCCATGTTACGAGACCTAAGCTCGCTCTTGCCGCCTTCTTTTCCTATATTTTATACGCTGCGAGATAAGCGAAAAGCGGTTCGAATGCCTTTTTATTAAATTTACTTTCTTTTTAGTTTTGTTTAGCATGGTGAATAACCTAGTAGGTTATTCATTACCCATAAACGTCTGCAGTTAACGTTTGATCCCAGATCCTCGTCATAATCCGTGCACCTTTTGTAGAAAGTCCGGTTATGTTCGGTGTGATATCTAATTATCAAAATTTTCGCCAGAAGTGAGGCTATTGTATTTCAAACTACGGCTTTAATTCAGCTCCATCGGGCCTCCAGCAAGAATATTATTTATTTCGGGCCTTCGCCCGAAAGCAGGACTACCATGATATTGTCTCCAATTTTTAAAGTGAACCCGTCTTGACCTTGTTGTTGTAGTTGTTGTCGCTGCTGCTGCCGTCGCTGTTGTCTTTCCGAATAGATTACATACAGAAAAAAAATATAATCACGTGTTCGATGGTGTTATTGAACCTCGGTCTCCTTGCACAGCAGCCCAATGCCAAGGGTAGCCCAATGCTCTAACCGTTAGGCCACAGTATTTTTTTTATTTTTTTTTCGTTATAGAATACAACATGTGCGTTGGAGCTGCATATTTCTTATGCAAAAAAAAGAAAAAAAGGCAATGCACTTGTTTATTCAAATCGCGCTAAGTGCATCTTGATACTTCACCAACAAACATCTCATAGTCGTAGACGTGCGTTACATCAGACGAGGCAATTGCGCTAGGTTCACAGCTTGATGCGTCACATTGCGGCTCATGTCAGCAATAAGATGGGGGCGGAGCCTTTGAGTGGTCCGTAAGGTTTCGTGCATACAGATTTCATATAGCTACAATGTGCACATCACCGCAGCTATTTCTTCATTCATTCGATGGACGCCGCGTATTTTGTTCCCTTTTTTTCTTCTTTTTCTGTAGAACGTTTCTCAAAACCGAACGGTCACCGAAACTTGGGTTTATTTAGAGCACGTGTCCTACAAGCCAGTTGTGCAATAAGTAAATGAACTTACAAAGGAAGCAATAGTGGAGAGGGGAGAAGAACAAGGAGTGCATATATATTCAAAGGGAACGGCTGGCCTGGTTTAAGTGGAGAAATACCTTTTCAACCTGCTACGGGGTACAAATTAAATCATGCATGAATACTGCTACCGCTTCTTTCGCTTCCTCAGCCGGGTTCCGCAAGGACCTTCGCGACCCGTAAACTGCGCGCCCCAAGCACGAGCAGCCAGGCTCCATTTGGAATAAACCTGCTGTTTAAATTGCATTTACTCGGCTTCCCGGAGAACACGGGCTACTGTGTTCCGTGCAGCCCCAGCACTGCCTGCGTTGTGTCGTCGAGTGTCGCTTTCTCCCCCTCACCGCGACTCCTGTGTGTACGTGGCTTCAAGCGGCTGTCTCCCCACAATGGTGCCATAGGCGGTAGCTACGACGCGGTAACTTGGTTTTCAGCAGCTTGCATTCCGGCCATTTACTTTATTCTGCGTCATTGGCTGTTCTCTGCCTCGTCGCTCTCGCATTTTTACGATTTCTTTATAGGTTTCTTTTCTACGTGCAGAAGAATGTAAGCACGCTGATAGGATCGCAGTCACTCGCGTAGGAGAAACAAAGAACGCTATGTACGTGTGATGGAGTGCTTATACTGTAATAGTCAAAATGGTCGTTAAAAGTGGAATATGTCGCTGTAGCACGTGATCAGACGAAGCGATGAGACGAGGAAATCTTGGGGCTCGGTATGGAAGCTGGAAAACGGCTGGCACTTCTCAACTGAACGGAAGCTGGAGATCTTGAACAAAGGCTGCGTAACCGTCTGTATTGCGCATATCACTGTTGTGAAACGTTGCGTAGAGCATTTATTGAGAGGTTCTTGAGTTTCGTGTGGTTTAAGGAATAACGTCAACGAATGTTATTTCCAGAATTATTCACGTCCCGCGGTCTCGATGCCGCTCTTTATACTTATTAAATTTTGGGGAAAATCCCGTGAAACTTAATACTTACTTCTCCCATTGTCACCATAGGGCATTATTCAGCTGGCATCAACATTTATTGCATGAAACTGTCGGATAACCTGCCAAGGACACGTCCCAAACGGCACCAGTTGACGACATTGGAGCGTTTAGATCAACACAATGACGGTGACAAGAACTTTAATTGGTCCTGAGAAACTGGCCAGGGGGAGCCGAAGGCTCCCTCAGGTCAAGTCGGTGGCTCCGCCCACTACGGCACCGGGAGGCGAAATTAACACAATCTTCGAAAGATTATTTTTAATAAATTTTTGCCGCCCATGCGTCTCCTACAGATGGTAAACCAGCGAAGGTGAAATGTGCGGTCCTGGTATGAGCCACACGTGATTTCTTTCTTTCTTTCTTTCTTTCTTTCTTTCTTTCTTTCTTTCTTTCTTTCTTTCTATCTTTCTTTGTTTCTTTCTTTCTTTCTTTCTTTCTTTCTTTCTTTCTTTCTTTCTTTCTTGTCCCTGGCTCATACCCGCATATCCAATGCTGGTATGCGCCACACGGGATTTTATTATCTCGCTAATCGTCGGGTAACTGACGATCATGTGATATTATTGATGGCATGACCTATCAGTCATGCTAGTAATACATTAGTACTCTTCCATGCCAATTTTGGTATATACCAGGTAAAGGAGACGCGAGTTTTCGATAGGTTTTCGATAGGTTTTCGATAGATTTATTTCCGCCAGAGGGTTTCTGTGGTTGGACCACGAGCGTTTCAGCCTAGGCATATACAGATTCGCTGTAAAAAGAAAATACTTTGAGGCAATTTAAGCGACAAGCTATTGAATCAGTAACGCCTCGATAATGTGTTATGTCGTTTGTTAGAACAGTAATTCCAAAATACTGAAAGCCAACGACGAACATAGCCTGGAAACGGCATTGGGATTATTATCTGAGCTTGCATATACGTCTGGCCTGCTCAGTGTGACAGTGAGAGATAAGTAGGCAAAACATTAAGAGTAGTGCCGAGCAGTTTTTCACAAAATATTGTTGCGTGGAAAGCTCCCGCTGCGTGCCACGGCATCGCGCGCGATAACATTGAAGCTCACGAAAAGTATATCATCCGTTCTTACATCTCGCCTGTACTGCATGGGACAGAGTATAACGCAAGCATGCTCGACATGCTTAAGCACCGTGGACGTTCGTACCCATTCCAAATTACTTATTGCAGTTGTGCAAATTTGCAACTCTTTGTTTTTATTCGTAGATTTGACATAGAAGCCATTCAGTTCTATCAAGACGTATCTTTTAGAGCACTCAGGCAATTCTTTTTTGCGTGAACGTTAACTTATCTGGTTGCTATGACATGTGTGGATAAAAAGGAATGCGATTTTGAAAGACCAGAAGTGCACGTGTCCGTTCTGTCCTTCTACACAATTGCACCACCTTCTGTGAACATGCAGCGGGCTTAAACGGTCTGTAGACGTTATCTGCATCGTGAGCGCTTTCATCCCAACCAGCCACCAAGCTTCCTTAAGCGTACTCGGAGACAACATTACCGCTATTTTTTAAACTTTATGCGGGAGAAAGGGCTTCACAACGACGTCAAACAATTTTTAGGCACAAATATAAACGAAAGTTAACAAAAAGGCTTCAAATGCGTTTGTGACTAGTTCACACTGCGGCTCTTCAGCTGCTATTGAGATAATATACCTTCGTACATTGTTCTTTTTTTTTTCCTTTTTACGTCCACTACAAGGAACGCGAATGCTCTAGTTGTATATAACCCACCAACGTTGCGGGAAAAACACTTCTCGGAAAGGCGCTATATACAAAGCCATCTCCTAAGCACCGCACAACGTAGATGAAAGAAGAAAACAAGGCAGTGATCGCTACAGCCCGAGTACAAAGGGAGCCTCTCGAATATCCGTAAAGCGACGGTGAAAGACAAAAGGCGAGTCCACTGCCTTTTTTTTCCCTCACGAACCGAGAAACATGTCGCCGATGCGCTGCGAAGGATTACTTCCAGCAACGCGGAAATAAGGAATGTCTCACAAGCAAGGAATGCCTGATAAATCCCTTTGCTGTACCTCTTTCTTTTTTTTAATTCTCAGAGCAGCCTGGGGAGTCCCAGCCTAATCACGGAAGTAGAGGAGCGCCTTTCTCGTTTCTCCTCGGACAGATTTCTCACTTGTCTTTTTGTTCTGAATCACATCGGCGCTCTTTGAACACATTGTGCTCAGACTATTTGCACGACACCACGCCCGTGGGCTCAGCGACAGACGGTGGTATGTCATGCGACTGTGCGTGCCTTCCGCTAAAACAAATGCATCGATAAGCACTTGCAAACTTGCGAAAAATGTTCTACGAAAGACAGTGCATGAGGGCGATGGGCAACGCTCTATGTAGGACGATGCACGCTGACGCTCTAAAAATGTGCTTGCCTGAGTTTGGCTTCGCGCAACCATTTCTTGCTAGCTTGAACCGAAGGGGAAAGACGAGTGTTTACATCAGGTGAAATGAGGTGTCTGCTCCGCACACGTAAATTAGGAGTGAATGTGGACGATGGAAAACGATGAAAGCAACAAATAGAAGCGCTAGAGTTCCACCACTTCTTAAATATGCATACAGTCAGGAGGATAGCCACTTTTGAGCAGTGAATAATGGTCACTGCTTGCAGCATACTTTTCTGCCTTCCTATTTTTCACATTGCTCTTTTAAACACGCTTGTAAAACTACCGACTCGGACGCCTAAATTAGAGCCACGCGGACTACAGGTAAGAATATGTCATAGATGAAATACCATACGCGCGAAAACTTAAGTGGAGGGCTCTCAAAGTCGTCTTCAGGGGAACGTTTTAAGAGACTCTTTAATTGCAGTGCTAAGACCCCGAGACGCCGGTTATTTATTGTGCCACCCATCGTGATTACGGCCGTAAAAATTATCTGGGCCCATTCATTCTGAAAGATTGCACGTCACTGCAAAGCATGAACGGCATCGTAAGATTTTACATACACTTACATAGGGATAAAAACAACGCAGACTCCTAAATTACTGGTTTTATTATTTTCTCTTTGCCCTTTTCATTAGTGGTAGCAGGACCCCCGTGCTTAATTACGCAATTTTAGTATTTCTGATGGATTCTCCACTGTCCAGCTTAGGGTGTCCTTGGTCTAGACGCCAACAGTTGCAAACCTTTTTGGGTGACTTGTCATACATTTTTTTTAGGACAGGAGGCTCATGGTTCAAAAACTTCCGCAACCTGTACAGCTGCATGTTTAGTCTTTTAATGTGCCATACAGAAGCCATCTGCGCATCGACGGTAAAAGTGCATGAGCCATGGTGGAGGAGGAGGAAAGAAAAGGGAAGCAGCGATGTTAACCAGAAATGCGTCTGGTTGGCTACGTAATCTACACTGGAAGACGGGAAAGGGGGAGTAGAAATATGAGTTGCACGCAAAAAAAAAAAGAATATAAGATAGGCTGTATAAGGGACGCAGTCACACTGGGGTCACGGTAAACATCTTGTGCGTGCTGCAGAGTATGTATGGAAACTATGGTACGGAAATGAACGTAACCAAATACACAACTTACATTTATTGACGTATTAGACAGCAGGCATGCTAAACTTATGTTGCAGCTAGTGGGAGTCTCATAGCCTAGTTTTGCAGCAGTGCTCGCTGCCAATTTGTAGTCGGCCTATTTGTTTTTCAGAGGGTGTTTGGGGGCATTGGGGTAAAGAAATGACCCCCCTACTGGTGGCGCCCAAGACTGCCTTACACCGCTCGAGACTGCCACACTCGCATGCTCGCCTAAATCTCCTGCGCTTGCGCTCCTTATGAAGACGGACACATGGGTTTTCGAGTAAAGGCTTTCTTTGTTCTACACAACCATACCAAAGTAAGGCGCGTGGCTAGTACGGTTGCAAAGATATAAGCAATACTAGTGTTACATGTTTTCAATGCTTGCGGTTCTAGCAAGTGACCCCTTAGGCTGACCGCATTGTTGCTCGCAAGATAGGGTACTCAACGTCGGTCATTTCAGTGCCCATCAAGTTTTTCAACCCTTCTGTCCGGCCAACAAGGCTCATCATCATCAGCCTATATTTATGTCCACTGCAGGACGAAGGTCTCTTCCTGTGATCTTGAATTACAGCTGTCTTGCGCTGGCTGATTCCAGCTTGCGCCTGCAAATTTTCTAACTTCATTACCCCGTATTGTTTTCTGTCGTCCTCGATTGCGCTTCCCTTCTCTTGGTATCCATTCTGTAACTCTAATGGTCCACCAGTTATTCATCCTACGCATTACATGGCCTGCCCAGCTCCATTTCTTTCGCTTAATGTCGACTAAATATCGGCTATCCCCGTTTGTTCTCTGCTCCACACCACTCTCTTCCTGTCTCTTAACGTTAGGCCTAACATTTTTCGTTCCATCGCTCTTTGTGCGGTCCTGAACTTGTTCTCGAGCTACTTTGTTAAAATCCAAGTTTCTGCCCTATATGTTAGCACCGGTAGAATGCAATGATTGTACAGTTTTCTTTTCAACGACAGTGTCAAGCTCGTAGTCAGGATTTGGCAATGCCTGCCGTATGCACTCCAACACAATTTTATCCTTCTGTAAATTTCTTTCTCATGATCAGGGTCCCCTGTGAGTAATTGACCTAGATAAACGTACTCCTTTACAGACTCTAGAGGCTGACTGGCGATCCTGAGTTATCGTTCCCTTGCCAGGCTATTCAACATTATCTTTGTTTTCTGCATATTAATCTTCAACCCCACTCTTACACTTTCTCGGTTAAAGTCCTTAATCATTTGCTCTAATTTCTCCCCATTGTTGCTGAATAGGACAACGTCATCTGCCAACCGAAGGTTGCTGAGATATTAGCCGTTGATCCTCACTCCTAAGCCTTTCCAGTATCAGAGCTTGCATACTTATTCTAAGCATCCAGTGAATAGCATTGGAGATATTGTGTCTCTTTGCCTGACCCCTTTCTTGATAGGTATATTTCTACTTTTCTTGTGGAGAACCAAGGTTGCTGTGCAATGCTTGTAGATATTTTCCAAGATATTCACGTATGCCTCCTGTACTCCTTGATTTCGTAGTGCCTCTATAACTGCTGGTATCTCTACTGAATCAAATGCTTTTTCATAATCTACGAAAGCCATATAGAGAGGTTGATTGTACTCTTCAGATTTTCCTATTACCTGATTGATGACATGGATATGATCCATTGTAGAATATCCCTTCCTGAAGCCAGCCTGTTATCTTGGTTCGCTGAAGTCGTGTTGCCCTGATTCTATTCGAAATTATCTTGGTGGATATATTATACAATACTGAAAGCAAGCTAATGGGTCTATAATTCTTCAATTCTTTAACATCTCCCTTGTTATGGATGAGTACAATGTTGGCGTTCTTCCAGCTTTCTGGTACACTTGAAGTCGTGTGGCATTGCGTTTAAAGGGCCGCAAGCTTTTCAAGCATGATATCACCTTCATCTTTGATTAAATCGACTGTTATTGCATCTTCTCCGGCAGCTTTTCCCCTCGTCATGTCTTTCAAGGCCCTTCTAACTTCATCGCTAGTTATAGAAGGAGCCTCTGTATCCTGTTCATCACTACTTCGAATGAAAGTAGCTTGGCTGCTCTGGGCACTGTACAGGTTAGTGTAGAATTCTTCCGCTGCTTTTACTATGTCATCGAAATTGCTGATGATATTTCCCTGCTTATCTTTCAGTGCATACATTTTGCATTTTCCTATGCCTAGTTTTCTTCTCACCGATTTCACGCTGCGTCCATATTTTACTGCTTCCTCAATCTTGCCCACGTTTTAATTTCGAATATCTCTTACTTTCTTGTTGTTGATTAGTTTTGACAGTTCAGCGATTTTTATCTGATCTCTTGAGTTTGACACTTTCATGGTTTGCCGTTTCTTTATTAGGTCCTTTGTTACTTGGGAGAGCTTACCTACTGGTTACCTTGGTGCCTTACCTCCCACTTCAATTGCTGCTTCTGAGATCAGCCTAGTTACGGTTTCATTCATTACTTCTATGTTGTCTTCATCTTCATGTTCTAAACCTGCATATTTGTTTGCGAGCACCAGCCTGAAATGGTCTGCTTTTAACTTGACTGCGTCTAGGTTGGCCTGTTTCTTCTTGACTAATTTTATTGTTTCTCTCTTCAAATTGAGAGAAATCCTAGACCTCACTAACCTATTGTCACTGCACTTTATCCTACCTAACACTTCTACATCCTGCACTATGCTGGGATCGGCAGACAGTATGAAATCTATTTCATTCCTTGTCTCACCATTAGGGCTTTTCCAGGTCCACTTCCTGTTGCTGCGCTTCCTGAAGAAGGTATTCATTACTCGGAGCCTAGTCCTTTCCGCGAATTCTACCAACATCTCTCTCCTCTAGTGTTACTAGAATCGATGCCGTAGTTGCCAATTGCTTTCTCACCAGCCTGCTTTTCCCCCACTTTTGCATTGAAGTCGCCCATGACTATAGTATACTGAGTTTGCACCTTCCTCATTGCTAATTCAACATCTTCATAAAACTGTTCTATTTCTTCATCATCGTGACTGGAGGTTTGGGCGTAGGCTTGTACTACCTTCATTCTATACTTCGTATTAAGCTTTATTACGACGACTGCTAACCTCTCATTAATGCTGTACAATTCATCAATGTTGCCCGCTATGTCCTTATGGACTAGAAATCCTACCCCGAATTCTCTCTTATCTGGAAGACCTCTGTAGCAGAGGACGTGGCCATTAGTCAGCACTGTATAAGCCTCACCAGTTCTTCTAACCTCACTAACTCTAATAATATCCCAGGCAATACCTGGTAATTCTTCAAATAGCCCTGCTAAACTAGCCTCACTCGATATATGGTGCCAGTGTTGAACGTTGCCAGGTTCAGTTTTCAGTGGCGGCCTGTCCGGACCCAGAGATTCTTAGCACCCTCTGCCGCGTCGCAGGTCTTAGCACCGCCTTGGTCAGGTGCTCCGCAGACGCTTGGGACTGAGGGCCATGAGTAAATTGTAGGAGTCATGAGGGAGGTAGTGGCCGAATACTGCACCAGGGAGGCCAATTCCTGTTCTGGTCAGGGAGTGACTTTGTCGAAGCTTAGTGGGCCTTCCTAATTTGGTTGCACCTGGACTAGTATAGCCCCACTAGCTCTTGGCGATATTTTTTTTTCTTTTTTTGCCGGTTCCGGCGCCACTCCATGCCTGAAAATATAGTGGACTGAAAAAAAAAATCGACCAGAACACTACATGTGTATGCATACCACACCAAAACTAGGCTCATGCATCTTCTAAATATTTTGCCCCTTAGATCCTGCCTGGACTGTTACAAAGTCGAACCCACGACCTCTCGGTCCGCGACGATAGATCGCCGAGCGTTTAACCCATTGCGCCACAAACGCATTTGCAGAGAGCTACACAGACGCGCCTTATATATCTAACACTCCTCCGTGTACCTGCGCTCTTGCTCGGGGCGGGGCCGCCGCCTACGAGCAGAAAAGAGAAGTACTGCATTATGACACTAACGCGCACCGACAGTGAACGCTTCGGTGGTCTCAGCACTACGACGCCTCGATGCCAGCATTCGAAGGGACGCTGGCATCAAGAAGCACTACCAACGCCAGGTGGCGTTCACCGTACTCAGCACAGCGGAGCGTGGCCTCCGCAATTAGCTCTGAAAATGTTTCTGAAGTTGATCGCGGAGGCTGCAATTACGACGCGCTGTACGCGCTGATTTGACTCGGTGACGATTCAGTTACGTGCTTTGTCTTGCGCGTTGTATTAGTGTGTCAGTTACGTGCTTCGTCTTTCGCGTTGTGCTAGCGTGTGCAGCGTTTTCCTCTAACCGTTGAATTACAGAACGAATTGGGTAGTTCTTTGCGTAACCTACCATTTCATAGTTTTGCTAATCTTTTACATAACCATGTTACAAGTTAAATCATTCCATAATGACTTTGTTGGGGCCTGTATTACAATTGTATTCACTCTCTGTACCTACTCCTGCTGTCTTGCATATAGACAGCGCCATTTGTAAATAAATAAATACTAAGATTATGTGGATCCAATGTCACGTATAGGAATCGATGTCATGCGAAGCATTCTGCGATGAATAAACGTGCACTGCTGATCTCATCGCTTGCCTTATGCAATTACCTTTATTTGAATCGCCCAAATATATAGATTTCTTGACTGCATCGTCCCAGTCTTTTTATACAGTATTTTCACTCACATTCAATACGCATACAGCATAATACGAGGATAAGCGCTTCGTGACGTTGGGGTTGTGCAGACAAATACTACAACCCATAGATTCTTAACCGCAGATGTAGATACCTACTGTTGTTCTCGCTGTTCGTATAATATAACGAGAAAAGAAGCTTTGCCCGGATTTTTGCACAAGCCGGAGGCCGCGCGTTCACACAAAAATCGCAAAAAGATTCAGTTGGAGACAAAGCAAAACACTGGTGTATCTTGACCGCCACCTCCGGATAATGACGTTAGTGAGACGCGAATTAAAGTGCACACACCGCGATTGTGGGCCTCACACACTCAGTTCCAGCTGCATTGTCGACGAGAGTAAAAAAAAAAACAACTCAAATAATAGAAAATAAACACCATGGCACACGAAATGAACAAACAGAGGAAGCTGAAGAGACATAACACTGTTCTTTGAGCCCAAATACGCACACACAAAAATAAATTATGAAGCGGGCACCGAGTTGAGAACTTTCGGCTGAGCAGAGCGGAGCGCATAATAATTCAAAGCTCGCGGACTGCATGCAAATTTGCTGCGGGCTAAGGGTAGCGTATAATTGAAGGCGACACATTCTTCCCCTTCTCGGCTGCGCTGCTTGGTGGGAGAGAAACAAGGCTCGCGATGCGCATTGCCACAAGGAATTGGGATAATTCGTTCCCGAGACGCTTCGCGGCAGACCGTGTTCTGATAGCGAACAAATACCGCTGGCTGCCTATAATTTTCCGCCGCGTTGGGTTTTTCATTACGAGCATAGGCCATAGCCGCCAAAGACGACGTGCCCCTAAAGTAAAACTCGATTCGTTTCTGAAAGCAGTGCAATCTCGAATCAAGAAAACAAAAAGGGAAGTGACAACAAGCTACGCTGAGAGTATTCAGGAAATGTTCGCGTCAATAGGCAAACCCAGGCGTATCACGAGGCATACAGTACACTGCAAAAAATATTTTATTGCGATAGCAATTATATGGACACTCCAAAGCAGATTTCTGCCGTCGGCGTCGCCGTCGCCGTCGCCGTTGCCGTCGCCGTCGCCGTCGCCGTGAGGTTCCGTATGACGTCAATGGAGAAGAAATCATCGCCGCGCGCCGCCGAACGCTGTATGTGCGAGTGAAAAGGCGCGAGGGACGCGCGCTTTCACGGGGAATGAACGCACGGCGGAGAACAAACGCGCGTTCTGTGCCGTGCTCCCTTAAGGGCTGCAGAAGTAGGCGTCTCTTTCCTCCTTTACAATCACCATATATGTAGAGCAAACACGCCTTCTTCTGATGCACGAAAGGCCGTGGGGAGGGGGGGGAGGGAAGGGAGGGGACGTTTAGCTGCGGCACCAAGTGTCTATTTATATCAGAGGCTCCGGCAACAGTCACCAACGCCGCACGCATTTTGTGCGAACGCGGGCAAAACGCCGATGGCTCGACAACAGTTCTTCGTGTTGCCGGTGCTGCTGCATGTCCAAGTTTATACAGCTGATAAAGCTACTATCATTACTCCGTATAGCTCTCTACAAATTTGCTATCGCAATTGATGCTTCGCCTTTCAGGTGAAACTGCGACAACTTTTTAAAAAAGTTGTCATAGTTTCACCTGAAAGGCGAAGCATCAATTGCGATAGTAAATTTGTAGAGAGCTACACGGAGTAATGATAGTAGCTTTATCAGCTGTATAAACTTGGACATGCAGCAGCACCGGCAACACGCAGAACTGTTGTCGACGCCGTCGGCGTTTTGCCCGCGTTCGCACAAAATGCGTGCGGCGTTGGTGACTGTTTCCGGAGCCTCTGATATAAATAGGCACTTGGTGCCGCAGCTAAACGTCGCCTCCCTTCTCTCCCCCTCCCCCCCCCCCCCCGCGGCCTTTCGTGCGTCAGAAGAAGGCGCGTTTGATCTACATATATGGTGATTGTAAAGGAGGAAAGAGACGCCTACTTCTGCAGCCCTTAAGGGAGCACGGCACAGAACGCGCGTTTGTTCTCCGCCGTGCGTTCACTCCCCGTGAAAGCGCGCGTCCCTCGCGCCCTTTCACTCGCACATACAGCGTTCGGCGGCGCGCGGCGACGATTTCATCTCCATTGACGTCATACGGAACCTCACGGCGACGGCGACGGCGACAGCAGAAATCTGCTTTGGAGTGTCCATATAATTGTTATCGCAATAATAAAAAAATGTAAGAACATAAATTTGTAAGGGTCACACGCAGCGTGAGAATCGGTGGTACGAGAAGCATATTATGGTATCACACATAGGCAACGCACATTCTGTCATGCATTTCTTGGTTTGCCACGATTTGGTGCCACCTGCCAGATCAGCAAGGCAGACGACACCAATCTCGTTGTCGAGGAAATATTCCTTGAAGTATGAGGTCTGTCCCAAAAGTTCATGCAGTGAGTCAGCAATAAAGTGGACGAGGGCGTAGCGGTGTCGCTCCCTCACTCTCACCACTCGAAAGGACCCGGTTTGCCTAAAGGGGATTTAGGTTTAATTGTATAGTACGAGCCGGACAGCTATAATATGGCAAGGCAGAATTCTGTGCATGCACATTTTGCGCAACCCATTTTTAGCATTTCTCGACATGGAGATCGATCAACAGACGGAACCGAGGATAAAAATTCAGTGGCAATTTGAGGTTAAATTACTGAGAAATGCGTTAGCATTACGTCGCACCCATTTGAGCTCCCGGATGTACGATTTAAACCGCATTTACCACACAAGTGCAACTGATGGTAGTCATGATGAATGAAGGCCGGACCCCGGCCGAAACATCGAAATTGAATGTTTTTGCTTTCCTACGTGCGCACACACACACACACACACACACACACACACACACACACATATATATATATATATATATATATATATATATATACACTTTTTTCCACTATGACACACCTAATGCTGGTGCATTAGTATCAGTTTCTCGCAAAATTAGGCAACAATGGTGCGGAAGTTCATCCAAATTTTGCAAAAGGCCTATGGAAAAGATGTCCTAAAAAAGAGAACTGTGTTCAAGTCGGTCCAACGTTTTCGGGAAGGCCGTGAAAAACTCAAGGACAATGCAAAATGAGGACACCGATGCACCTCGTGCGAAGATGAAAATATCGATCATGTGCGTTGTAATGTGTTCAGTGACCGCCGAATGACTGTTAGAATGATAGCTAAGGCACTTGATTTGGGAAAGTCGTCTGTTCACCGGACTTTGACAGTAATTTCGGAAATTATAAAGGTTTGCGCCAAGGTTACACCAAAACTGCTGACTATTGAGCAAAAGTTGCGTCGAAGTAAAATGTTGCTTTGATTGAAAAAACTGCGATGAATTGGTGAAACTTTGATTTACGAATGCATCAAGCTGAAGACGTAGAGCAAGGAGTGAAAAAAGGCCGAAAAAGGCAAACTGGGGCTCCGGGGGCGGCATTTCGGCGATGTGACGACAATTCAAAAGCAAACGATATCGCTGGTGAAGCGCTTAACAGGGAAGGACTTCCAAAGGTGCTTCCAGCAATGGAATGTGCGATGGAACCAGTTTATTGTGTCTAATGGGTAGCATTTCGAAGGTGACCACATTGATGTATCCGAAAGCTTGTAAAATGATTTTATGAACGTCCTGCAGGAACTTTTGGGACAGACCTCGTCCTTCCCCCGAAAAGGTGTGATTTCTTTTGCTCGATGCGACGTACAACACTGAATGAATGAATTGTTGGCTTTAATGTCCCAAGATGCACTGCAGGCTATGAGGGACACCATAGTGGAGGGCTCTGGATTAGTTCTAACCACCTGGGGTTCTTTAACGTGCTCTAAAATCTAAGTACACGACCGTTCTTGCATTCCGACCCAATCGAAGTGCGACCTCCACGACAGGGAACCGAATCTGCGACTCCTTGCTCAGTCGCACAACGCCGTAACCAGTGAGCCACCGCGGTTGGTGACGTTATTAAGCAGTTAAAAAGTTATTAAGCACTACATGAAATGTTATATTTAGAAGTGACCAAAGTTGTCCTTACAAACGTTATGCCTGAAATTTATTAGCTTTAGTAAAGCGTGTTTATTGAACGCTATAGAAACTGAACAGGAAAATTCAATAGACTGGCAATCGTAAGCGATGGCGCTGTTTCGACAGGTATCAGTATAGAAGAGGTCTCCAATATTCAGCCGTCGGTTGCTTTATTTGCAATAAAAAACATGCACTTCAGACCGCAGGCTTGGAAAACAAATGGTACTATACTGCATAATTACCTTCGATTTCTTCTTCGGCTCTATCGCACGCCGCCTCGAAGCAGCTTCATTCTTCGTACCAACGAGATAATAATTAACATAATTTGTGAGGTCCAGCAGTATCGTTGTGACAAATTTCATGGAACTACGAGCTACGGCAAACGAAATAATTTCACACGCGGCAATGCAGACACGGGTGACGCGCCGAATAGTGGCGGTGACCAAGCGGTTTCCCATTTCGGGAGGAAAATCATTTACTGGCACAACGCAATCACCGCGCGACCCGTATTTTCCTCGCATAGATAATGCACGGCGGTCGCTCTTAGGGGCTATGTATCCCTGTGATTAAATTCCAGGCCATGCGGGTTTGCTTTCGACGAGGTCCAGGCGGACCCCATCAGAACGTCCATGTCTATAGCAATTCTGCCTGAAGCTCAGGGCTTTTTCTACACTGCAATGAAAAATAATTCTTATATCGTCGTCAAAGGTGAAATGCGCACTACAACGAAAGGCCATGGGAAGAGGGAAGAGGAGAAAGGGAGGGAGATATTTAGAGAATTTAGAGAAATGGGTGCACGGCCAGAAATAACCTCAAGCACAAAGTATGAGTGCACAATGAACATCTGTCTTTTAATATCTATAAATGTCTTTCATTGGTGCACTTCAATACTTTCAAACATAAACGCATAGCCGTATGCACGACAACTAAGCACTCACCAACAACGCAGTGCTCAAGAGCAGCGGAAGATCTAGCTAACGAAACTAAGGAAAGGTAGAAAGTTAGACTTCTTTTTTTTTTTTCAATTGAATACCGTGAATGAAATTGGAGGGTAAATAATGATGGGATCAATGCGGAAAGGTAGATGAACCGAAAAGCGGGACACATGAAGCAGGCAGCATGAAGCCTTTTCAATGTTAACCGCACATGTTCGTAGAATTCGCACTGTGAACTAATGCAATCATACAGCCTCCTGCCGCGAGGGCGCGGTTTCTGGTTATTGATCCAAGAATGCTTTCTTTACAGCAGCTGACGGTGTAGCCTGTCAATTATGATGCACAACACTTGCCTTTCAGCGATCTATTGCGGCGAGACACAAAATGAAGGCGCAAAGCACAAGTCACGGTTGCATGCGCTTTTAACGAGCAAACCTTTCGGACGCCTCATTGAGACATGAACATATGCAGGTTACTACTAATGAGTGCTGGTTGGGCCCTTACTTAAACTCGAAAGGCAGACAAAAAGCGTCAGCTTAGAAAATGAGAGCTGTACCTTGGAGTCTGCCTCATCCTTCGCGCAATTCTATCAAGATAAAAAATTAAAAAAAAAACAATACAAATTCTTAAAACGACACGCCAAAATAAAGGCAGCCCGGCATTGTCGAGGTCAGCCAGGGGGAAAATGAAGCTGCAAATGAAGGAACAGGATATCGTAGACACTTAGTGCGAAAATGTTCGAGTTGGCAAGAGTCAATGTATGTGGTGCATTCACGAATTATCAAGTGAAGAGAAGCAACTGCATTCGTTTCCGAAAGTAGAATCAAAATGCATCGATAGATTTCTTAGACACATAGGTACGCTTCACAAGCATTCTTATTTCCACTGATACCACAGTGTGACAGCTGCCACAAATCGAATACGATATGCCACTCATGCTGTACACACTGACAAGCTCGCCAGATATCCGAGGCCTTTGCCCATTGGTTCTGCAGCGAACAGCAATTTGCATGCTTTGAAGGGCTGGCTTAAAACCATTGAATGGGGTCCGTGGTTGAAGCAACTCCAGATGAACAAGTTATAGAGCAGTTCTGAGTACAGCCAGTTCCACAGACATCGAAGTAGCGTGACAAGGTGCCTTCAAACTGATGACAGTGCAGTTCGCAAGGGTACTATGTAACTGCTGAGATGCTCAAGTTCACATAACAATCTGTAGTATGCGGTCAGGTTTTCGGGTTACCTGCACGTAATACAGAAACGTTCAACATGTTTGTACCAGAGCTGGTGTCGGCACTGCTTTTGAAGACTGTGTCACGTTAGTTTAGTGCAGTACCCACATCGGTGCGCGAGCACACCATTGTCATTTGTCACTGTCGCACCCGTTACTTTGCTGTACAATATAACCGAATAAAAATTACAGAATAGAGTACAAAATGCTTGAAGAAGAATAAGACCGCTTGGTATGCATGGAAAACTACGAAGGGCTGCTCTTAGACTGAGACGGACGGGAGAAGGACACTTTTGATGACGACGACGACGCGGACGCAGCTGTGGCATAATAAAGAGACTTAGTGTAACGTCCTTCAAGTAAAAAGAACGGGGTGCTTTTTTTTTTCTGTGGGCCACTGCACCGCAGTGAATCGCGGTCACCACGAGATAGAAACTGTCTTTTCTCAGCTCTCCGAATGCCCTGCAGAAACTCGTAAAGCTCTCCGTACTTCCTTCGACACTCTCCTATTGACGAGCTGGTCTGATTCCGCTCCTAAATTCTAGAACGATTTCGCTTGCGTCGTTTTCCACTTGGTTTATTCTTTTCATTTCCATTGTTTCATTTTCGTTCTGTGTTTTTGCATGTATTTGTAATTTTTATTTTGCATATTGCTTCGTGTAAAATGTGGGAAATAAAGTTTACCATCAGCAGCAAAAGATATTTGGCCCGATTTATGCGTGGCAGTTAGGTTCGACATTGAAATTCAAATAAGCATGTTTCCAGGAACGGGAGGGGGGAGGCATGCCTCTTTGGTGGTATTGTATAGCTATATCTATCTAGCGGATTATCAGATGCGCTTTTATAAAGCTGATGTAACCGTGGTGTTCTATTTATGCATTCTCTATTTTGCATTTTCTTATTTTATTACGATTTTTAATGTAATCGCTTGAGTGGAAGTAATAGAGAGAATACTGTCACCGACAACTGCCACAGGAATTACGTTTTCTTGTCTTTTGTTTGTGTTTTCGTAATCAGTTGTATGAGTTTCTGCTGTAACTGTTACCGACGCTATTTTTCTTTCCTGCGTAAACTGTTGGGATGAAAGCATATCCCCGTTCCCTTCACAATATCGGTGGCACGCTTCATCTTAACATGTTTGCATTACGTAAGATATAGACCATTTTCATAGACTAGTTCACTCACTACAAACTTCGTTGATTGGATATCCTGCCTCAAACAAAGTGCACCATGTATTCATCTACGCACTCATACAGTGCCACTCCCACAAAACCATTTTCCGAAGGATTTGTGCCTATGGCGCATCCTCTTTAACTGAGAGCAAGTATGCCGCTAGAATGCTCTCGATTATATAAGGACAGACATATGAAACAGAAGTGTAGAAGAATGGCATTATCGCAGCGCAAGAAAACGTAGTGCAGAGAACACTTCCAAGTAGCAGCCCTATTACTTGGAATATTTAGTATAAGCCTAACATGGGGTCAACATACATCAATGTGGTAAATGTAATCTGTTAAATGTGTTGTGGCGCCCACACTTGAGTAAGGCTGTTTACTCGTTAGTGAACTGACAGCTGGGACATTCTCACATTGAGACGTGGGCTAAAGCCGCTCAGCTCGCGGCGTTTTGTGATGACGATGAAGAAGCATCGAAAAAACGTGCACCACTCATGAGTACTCATGAATGACGCTTTGCTAACTTGGCTTGAATGTAGCTTGTGTCATGTGATGTGGTCCTCGTCCTTGTTTTCTTGCGCCACAAACCCGAAATAAAATGTCAAGCCACCACCTAACTCAAACCAAGGTTTCGCTGTAGCGGAACAATTTTCGGTAATTATTTATGAAATGGTAAAGTTTCAGTAAAAATATGATGGCCAAATAGCAACACAACTTCAGTAGACCCTGACTCGGGCTTGTAATTATGTTTTGGGCATCCACGAGCGGTCTGCTCTTACTGACTCAAATTCACTGAAACTCACAATCACGCATCAGAAATGAGTGCACTTATTAGCGAATATTCCGACCAATGATTGATTTGCATCGGCTGCATACTAAGGTTCCAAGCTGAACGTTTCGTCGCGAGTCGCAGCATGAACGATTGATGACCGATATTACGTCTTTTTTACAAGCTATTACAAAACTTCGAAACATCTATGTTCGAAGTCTAGAGCGGGGTGAAAACAGAGGCAGTATATAACGCAAAACTTACCATTATGATTTTATTCTAATCTCCTGACATTAAATTTACGCAATGACCGTCACGCGCTGCCATTGTGAACAGAGGCAGTGGAGGCTGGCTAATGCAAGCTATTGTCACGTTGCAGTGATGTTGAGAAACACAGTAGCAACAACTGTGAATCGCGGAAGTGACTCTTTATTGGATGAACTTGTGCCCAGAACGCAGGTTACACTCAAAGCACAACCATAGCGGTGAGCACAGTCGGTGATCGTCGAAAATCTGATATGCAAATCAAGCGCGTCGGCTTTTATACGTGACTCGTCGAAGGTTCCAGCGTAATTGCTGGTGCCCATATTTCTTCCAGAAAGTACTACCAGCGGCCGTAGTACTACACAATTCGTGTCGCGCATATACAATCTGATTACACAAGGTTCGGCGAGAAGATACACAACAGATAGAATCAGCGATAACATTCGAGTAAGTTCCGATCATGCTGGCGTGTCTTGCGCTCAGCGATAACTTTGTTGTTAGTGAGTGAAACGCAGTCCCCGAAAAAAGAATAAATAAGTACACGTGTCATTATAAACCATCACCACATGAATATGGCGGCGTTCATAACGCGGTAAAACGCATTTATAAAGCATACAAAATTGCTGTCTATCGTCACATATTTTCACTGCTACGTTTGCAAAGTTAACTTCGCCTGCAACGTTAACATAGCAGTCATCACAACCGCCATAGTCATGCTCTTTAATATTGCTGCGTGTAATCTATTTTAGGGATTGTTGCCACAAAACTCAATGGAGTCAACATACTGTTACGGAACACTCAGGCGTGTTCTTGAAGACGTAATTTGCCATCAACAAACAAGATAATTTAGGGTCAACAGCAGCATCCGGTTCTGACTGCCATATTGTTTATGTATCGTTTCGTGCAGCTTCTAAACAATCTGTAATCCACCTTCACACGGACTCACTTCGTCATTTTCGTCCCGTCACACATTGGTGGAGGAGTGGGGTAAACGTCCTTGCGCGTAATGTTTATTCAAAATGTTGGTAGGAACGACAGTGGCAACTCTTCGTTCTTATTCTTAAGAACAGACCATTGGGGATGCCTGCAGACTAGAGGAATGTTCGATGAAGCCTTTATTGAGCATTTTATCGACTTAGCGTTGTATCACTTGACTTTCAATCGTGCAAAACAAAGCTATTTATTTATTTATTTATTTATTTATTTATTTATTTATTTATTTATTTATTTATTTATTTATTTATTTATTTATTTATTTATTTATTTATTTATTTATTTATTTATTTATTTAGACGTACATTGTCTGGGAAGAAAGGTCCAAAGGCAGATGCAACTGCCTTACGAAGGCCCCCCTACCCGTACATTGCTCAGAGGGCGGAAAGCAACAAAGACACAGTGAAACAATACAGAAACAAACAATGGTGTCCCATGCCATTTGCAGTGTAATATTGTAAAATGCTGCGTGCTAAATAATGCAACTGTTGTACTGCAGATCACGTGTATTCTTGAGCTGGACATCTGCAATTGTACCAAGCCACATTGGCAGACTTTCATGAGGATAACTTTTACACGCGGACATAGGAATTACCAAAGCCTAACGCCAACCTTTTGAAGAGAGAGAGAACAAACGTTTAATAATCTGAATCAGTGAGAAAGAGATCTTTCTTCAGTCAAGATATTCATTGGCCTTTGCTGCTTCCCTGGCCTGGTTCACCAGCTTGCGCTGGTCCTCCAAGTCAAGGGCCGCGAGCATGGCCTCCCACGATAATTGGCGGTCTTCTTCTGCGCTTTTGTCTTCGGTTCTTCTTGACTGAGCTTCTTGATTGTTGGGTTCTGCAAGGTTGGGTTCTGCAACCGAGGTGCACCTCATCACCATGTGACGACGGGTGTCCAGCACCCCGCAGGACCGGCAAAGGTATGAGAATTGGGTTGGGTGCATTCTGTGCATTATAATGCCGTGTACATAGGAATTTGTTTGGATACGCGGCAGATTGGGGTGCACTAAGGGGTATGCCCTTCTTTAAAATTTGTAATGCTGCAGGATATCCGTATATGTCGGGGGAAGATCCTCGGACCTCGTCGCCTTTCGGAACCCCTCTGGCAGGAAAGCCCGGCATGTATGATCTCGGGGTGCGGCGTGTACAGCTTCGTTTCCCGCCAGTGACTCGGGGCCAAGGGTCCAGACGACGTAGGTCTCAGGAACTTGCGTGCGTTTCGACATTTCTTGGAGGATTTTCAGTACTTTGGTGGATATCATGCCTTCTTGGAAATTACGACACGCGGATTGCAAGTCACTCAGTATTAACGGCATTTTCGGTGCATGTGGAGATGGAAATTGCTATTGCCACCTCTTCGGCCGTGTCCGAATCTCTTGCAAGTATCATGGTAGCGGCCTTTTCTTCGCCTTGGGTATTTATTGCGGTTATTGTGAAATATTGCGGTTATTGCCGCATCCGTGTATCTTGTATTAGGGTCTGCAGAGAATTTCTTGTGGAGTGATCTTGCTCTTGTCCATCTTCTTTCCTTGTGAAAGTTTGGGTGCATATTGCGGGGTACAGGTGTCATTGAGATCGAGTCTCGTATGTGCGTTGGGAGTCTCGATTTCTCGTCCGATCTCGCAGTTGCCTCCACATCATAACCGAGCCGAAGTAGCACGCTTCTGCCGGAGGGAGTGAACTTTAGTCTTTCAATCTGGCTTGTTTCGCGCGCTTCTGCGAGTTCCTCCCACTTGTTGTGCAGGCCGAGTTTAAGTGATCGTGCCATAGATGCTTTTTCGGGTTATCCCGAAAATGCAATATTGGTAGCTTTTCTAACCATGATGTTTAGTTCTTCAATTTTTGCATTCTTCAGTGCCAGATAGGGGGTGTCATACGCAATCCGGCTCGTGATGAGCGCATGTAGGATACGCAGCGTGTCTTGTTCTTTGAGGCCATGTCCTCGGTTTGCAACTCTCTTAATGAGGTGCTTCACCTGGGTCAGCGATGTTTGAAGTTTGGGGAGCGTCGCGGTTCCCGACCCGTCTTTATGTATGACAAGACCGACGATTCGCATCGACTTCACTCGTGGTATTTCGATTCCGTTAAGTATTATGCTCGGGTCGGGTTGCTCGTAGGCTGGTGGTCAACCTCGAGTTCTTGCTTTTAAGCACTAGTAGTTCTGATTTTTCGGGTGCGCACTGTAGTCCGCATTTGTTTAAGTAATTTTTTAACAGTGGAGCCGTTTTAGCTTTTGGTGGCGCCGCGTAGTGCGAGCAAATACTGCTCCTGGAGATGACGTCACCACGCGTTGCCTAGCAACCACCTCACGGAGCGACGTGCGCTTCGCCTCCTCTCCGTGCCGTGCACATGTTGCTTTGACATGGGACGTTAAGGAGAGGGAAGGAGAGCATGCGCGCGGCGCGTGCTATGGTCGGGAGAGAGAAAGAGAAAATGAGAGCGAGTAAGAGAGAAAGAAATTGTAGCAGCACAAATGAGGTAACGCGCAGAGCGGCTGCCGACGCCGTCCGCGTTTCCCCGTTTCCCCGCGTTCGCGCCGAACGAGCACGGTGTCCGTGACTGCAGCAGGCGCCTCTGGCGGCGGCTCGGCAGGTTTCGACCAGCCACGCCCCGGCAAGTGTGGAGGCGCAGCTTGGCCGTGACGTCACTGGGGAGATAAAGCTCGGAGCCGCCACGACGGCGGCAGAACTCTCGTTTACTCTGTGGCAAGTACATGTAGCCTTGACATGGGACGACCAAAGAATATCCGGACGCCCGAAGAAGAAGCCACTCGTCTTGAAGCGCGTCGCGCGGCCAAGCGAGAATCTGCGCGTCGGCGGCGAACCGATGGGGAATACCGTGCCTAGCAGCACTTAGCATTTCCTAGCAAAACTTAGCCAAGCCTAGTAAAACTTGGAAGAAGCTAGGTCGATCACCAGCTCCGTTGTTTACTCCAGCCTTGCATCACTAGTGCAAGCTGCCCACATTTTTTTTTTTAATTACGAATATTTCCTACAGAGCTAATGTTCATGAATCTAGAAACTGAAACTGATGAGCCTTTTGAAGAAACCTCGAGATAAACCGAATGTGATCAAAGAATAAAATGTGTCCAAGAAGTTGCGTCAGTTGGATTAAAGGTATTTAGAAAGGAGGTAGTTCGAGGCAGAATGCAAGCAGTGTTGCCACCTTTTTTTCGTACCCGTGTCATTAGATTGAGACAATCCAGTCGCAAAATTTTCACTAAATTTTGCTATACGAAGTCGCTAAAATTGTCGGCAAACCTGTCGCGTGAATTTTAAATAATATAGGCGTTTTGAAACACTATATTATCAGCTAACATGGCATAACGCATCTACCGAAACATTTCGCGTTCATCTAGTACTGATGCAGGTGATGAAATGGTAGCAAAATTACCGACAGGTGTAGCAGAGAGCTTTTACTTTACTAATATATTTATTAAACAATGGTGATGACAGCTAAAAGTATTTGTTCACATTCAGATTCAAGAGTTCGGACTCGACACAGTTAAAGAAAAAAGAAGATACGGGTAACTTGATTTTCGTAGCACAAGTGCATGGTGTGCGTTATGCCTGCAAATTTTGTAGTTTTCGGAGCTCGTGAAAGGAGAACTAATTTCACGACCCGTGCTTGCTCTATTAACTCGGCGATGATAGTCGCGTGACTTTTCTACTACGTTACCACCCTTTGATATACCTGAAAGCTCCGTGCACTACGAATTTTGTCCGAAAGCGGTGAGGAACGGGAGCGGTTCGTTCAGATTCGTTCGAACAAGCCCAGCCGCACCAATATGTGCGCCCTTCTATACAGATGTGTTATTATTCAGTTCTAAATATAAACCTCGCTATAAGGTTTATTGCAATTTTTTATATTTTACCTTACATCAACAACCACGAATGACCCCCAACCGAAGATATTTAGTGAAACTGCGGCAGACTTAGCATTAGCTGGGTTTAAGAAGAATCGGAAGCAGAATGGGAAGCCTGATCTCTTCGACGCAATGAACCGCAGCGTATGGCCCCCGTGAGCGGAGACCACCATTGCTTCGTCATGGTCCCAGAGCCCATGCACCGTACAGTCTATTTCGGTCGTCTACTTTAGATATTGCATAATAAATTGTGTTCAAGAAAGTATTTTTCAGCGCAGCTTTCTTAACTTCAAAGTCACTAATATGTCGCCCATTGTTCCGGAAGGGCGCCTAAAAAGTCGCCGGCCGCTAAATAGCAAAATTTTGACGCTAAACAGATTAAAACGTCGCTATATCTAGCGACAAAATCACTAAAATGGCAACACTAAACGCAAGACGACAGTAGACCTTAGAGAAAGGGAGTAATACACAAGGCTCAATGTCAAATATTCACGTGGAAAAATCAAATGTATGAAATCTTCCAATTTTGGCTAGTTTCGTAGCATTGATTATCGGACGGCGCAGCAGCACAGCAATGGGTTATTGGATGGAACGAGCTCTTTGAAATATACTTTTGCTCTTCCCCAGTGAATCACACATGTACCAGTAGTGACGTCATATCATATACGAAACTTCGCCAAGGGCACATTGCAGACCTAGGCAAGTACAGTTCTGTGGTAAAATGAAAACTAATTTTTGCGGAACGAATGTTTATGTAATTATCGCGATCTGGTATATTGGGTATTCGGATTAAAGCGGCATAACGCGAAAAGAGAACGCTTATGGTAAATCAAAAACATCGATGTCATCTTTGTATCCACCCTGCAAAGGATTTGGCAACAATATCGCAGTATTTGTAAACAGAATAATCGTGATATATACCCGTATTCTATGTGTAATAGTTTGGAGCATCGGAATACTTATTTGTTTGTGCTTTCAAATTACACTACCTTTACTTCCCTTTGTCAAGGTTTTGACACATCTGGACTGCTAAATGCGGTCTCTATTTTTTTTAAACGAAGGAGAAAAATAGCTTGCACATGCTCCCACAGAAACATTCGCTACTTGTCGATAAATCTGTCTCGTGTTCTCAGTTAGTACCTTCAGTTTATTACGTCAATTACTAAAGCTCTCACGTTTTTTTAGATCTTCCATGTTTTAGAAGCGCCAGATTATCCTGAAAGCAAAAACTGTAAAATATGTTTCTTGAAGACAGCGAATGTCCTGGTCCACAAGCGCAGCATGCGCCAAAATACAACCAGGATATCGCAATAAACGTGCCGCTTTAGTCATTAAATTTATTACGGGTGTCTTATAGTTACACAATACGCTCAATACGCTCACAAGCTTCAATCAAGAAAACAGACTACGAAATACAACTCAACGCAGTTTTGAAGTATACGCACATGCACTAATTGATACTTTCAGCACATCTTTCTGTTATCCCTGGCCGAATAGATGTGAAGAGCAGGCTCTCCCAAACTCACTCACTCTCTAACTCTCTCTCACCGCACACATACACACACTCGAGCTCACGACTTTTGCTTGATTCAAGAAACGCAAGTGCGATCTACCTCTCCGGCAAATATATATATATATATATATATATATATATATATATATATATAGAAAAGAAGGGGGAGAGGGGGAGGGGCGCAGAAACATTAACAAGAAACCAAACGCAGCGCAGGTACGCTGCCTCGGTTTCAAGAAATCGCCGCAATTACGGGGGCCGAACCTTAATTGCAGGAAATGGATCCTGCGGGCGTGTCTCCGCCGCAAAACTCGGGTCCCTCTCTTGGTGAACCGGCGCCAGTCACGACACAACGCAGGCTCGCAGCGCGACCGCTCCCGTGGAGGTGTACTCACGTGGAAGAGCCCGCGATGCGTGTACCTTGTCAGTGTTCCTCGTTTGGTTATTCCAAAGTGTATTCTCAGTGAGGACGACTTCCTGGTTAAATTTTTAAGATATTAGGTTCGAAGAAATAAACATCTGGATGAGAAATTGAAATATTCTAAATGTACCCCTCTTTACAGCCATACATCGTAAGGGCTGAAGAAGCCACTAGTGACATACTTTCAATGGTATGCAAGTAGTAAAATCTGCATCTATGATTGCAGAAACATTGATTCTGAAACAAATGAGCTTTTTTCCCCTTTTTTGTCGTAACACACACACATAGCAACGTTAATGATAGAATAATGTAGCAATATAACCCGCATATACGGCATGGATAAGCATATATCATATGCTAAAGCCACCACCCTGAAGTTCTAGACATCTCATCAGACCACACTGACAGCCGCGGAGTGCGCTACTTTTCGTAGCGCATTTTTCATGATTCGTGAGGAACCAGCACAAAAAAGAAAGGAAAACATTTATTGGGTCCTGCAAGTTGTGCGTTGCCTCACAAAGGAGTGTTCTCAGTGATTCCAAGGCAGCTTTACATTGCTTCCTTTCCGCCTTACTCCGTGGACCCTACGAGCAACTAGTTCTAGAAATCCAAGAGCTCCTTCATGGCCTCGACGTCACATTTCAGTGGCTCCCTAGCCACTGTGGCGTAATGGGCAACGAACATGCCGATGAAGCTGCTCGATCTGCTCATGAAGACGGCGTGAAGGAACCAATCCCGCTGTCAAAAACAGATGTAGCAGAGAAACTTCGAATGCTTGCAAATGATGCTCATAACCGTTGTGGAACACACCTAGCTTCCAGCGCACACGTCTACATCGACTGGACCCCTTTCTTCGACCTTGTCCTCTACCTGGACTATCCTGACACGAGACAACAGTACTTTGCCGACTGTGGCTTGGCGTCACTTTTATCAAATATTTTACTTTCCGCGTGTAAAGAGGAGATACTGCTGCGTGTGGCCACTGCGGCAGCGAAGAAACTATTGAACACCTTTTTCGTTATTGTCCCCGATACAGCGCACACAGGCAGTAACTCGCGATCGCGCTGGCCCGTCTTGACGACCGGCCGCTTTCGCAGCAGAGAGTCCTAGAACGCCGGCCTAAACAGTCGTCACACCACAAGTCGGTCAAGGTACTCCTGAAGGTTTTGCGTTCGGGTGGCCTATTAGAGAGAGTATAGTTCTCATGGGCATTCCCCACCCGCTCTATTTATTTTGTTTCGTGCCTTTGGTTTATCTCTCAGCGATTCTTGCCATCTTTCATTTCTCCTTACCATTCCCCTACTGCAGGGTAGCAAGCCGGAATCTCTTCGGGTAATCTCCTTGCCTTTCCCACCCCGTTTCTTTCTCTCCTTATACATATACCGAAATATATGCGGAGCCCCTCGCCGGTGCCGATGGCGACGACGACAGCGAAAGTCTACTTGGAGTGTCCACATAATTGCTGTCGCAAACAAATATGTATTTTGTTCGGGAAAAGCTTAGAACTCGGCCTGCACCACTGCATTCTAGCAAAGTGAACGCATATGCGAACGTCAACCGTGCAGAAAGCTCTAAATATCAACGGAAGTGTCTGCAGTTGTTTACGGTAAAAACTATAAGGTACCCTTCGGTATATGTAATTCTTTGTCATTTTCTAGTAAGACGTGCTTACCTTGGTCCCTGCAATGGCTCCAGGATCAGTTCCAGATACCTTTTGGGAGAGTCGCTGTGCTAATTATCTGCTCCAAAGTTTTAATGCGATTAGCATTCTTATTCTATTAACCCTCCTTTGGTGTACCGCTATATAACGCTATCGGACTACTCTCTTTAAAAAAAAAGGACGTATCCGACGGTTAGTTTCGAATCTAGTTCCCTCAGCCCACTGCTCTACCTAGCAAACCATGAGCGTTTTTTCTTTGTTTATTGCCTTCTCGCTACAAATTTTAGAAAAATAATGTGCAATCACAACTTAATCCCACAAAGGGATGAAATGTCAGCCCAGCTTTGCCCAGCAAGACCTTACCTTAGACCATAGGGGCACGCCTAGGAATGCCACATAAAACCTTTACCAGCTCCAGTCATGCAAGCCAGTGCTCTGAGACGCGTGGCACGTGAGTCGCGCCGCATGACAACAATTTACTTACAAAAGTGAGAAAGCACGCACTTCTAGATAACAATGAAAATTAAAGCTTTACGCATGAAAAAGAATCTTACGCAATCGAGCCTAAGTCCATTGGAACTGAAAGATGCTGAGCCCTCAATTCTACACATGCGCGTGCCCACGATCCACGAAAAAGAAGATTCGAAAGCTCCTCTCAATTAGTCTATAGCTACATAGACCCCAAACGCGGTCTTATGATAAGATGAAAGGTAAGACCATGCCGACGATTATAGCAGGGGGCTTCAATGTCGAGTTAGGACGCCCTCAAACGGCCTGCTTTACAGAGTTCATAAAGGAGGAGTTTGGCGAGGGACGAAAGTTCACCGACTAGGTACTCAAATTGAGGACGGGTGAGGCACTCGACCACGTCTTCTTCAGGGGGCTCAACAACTTCAGAGCCCTCAAATACCTGTCATACTTCTCTATCCACTATCCCCTACTATGCGTCATCGGGGATGATACCGAAGCGATTGAGATGGAATCGGCAACGCCAACGCACGCACGCCCAAAAGAGCATCAAAATGTGATGTTTAACGCCGATGGTAAATTTCTCTCCTTGCTCGAAGATCCGGAAAAATGTTACGTCTAAGAGAGTGCCAGAGTAACAAACGCGGTCGTTGCGCTATTCATCCAAACGACAGGAAGATTGAAGCAATCGTTCTTTGTTATTATATTCCTCACCCTTCATTTATTGTGGAACGTGAGCTTGGCCTTTCTACACTTTTCACAAGCGACTTTTGTTATTATGCATTTACTCATTTGCATGCTTGATTGGTTGCTTGATTACTTGATTACTTGATTGCTTGCTTGCTTGCTTATTCTAAGAAAGCGGGAAGATGGATATGAAAGGAGGGGGGGGGGGGGGGGGCGAGGAAGGTTTTGAAAACCAAGAGCTCTCTCCCTCCCCGTCTTTCAAATACACACATGCACGCACACATCCGTAAGTGCTGTTCTATAGCAGCCGCTTCTGATAGAATCATTGTTCCAATTTCGATTCAGCATTTCTTTTATGCCTTTATACGTACTCCACCACGGACTTATAAAAGTGCACTACCAAACTCGTGACTAGCAGATCATTGGAACACGCGACGCTAAACCTGTATCGCTGTCCAAAAATGTATCCCTGTATCGCTCTCTAAACGCGCATTTAAAAACAATATGACAGGAGCGCAAACACGGATTATAATTCCCGAAGACTTGATTAGCAAAAGTATAATTGCAAAGGTAAAGGCGAGGGTACAATTCTCAAACTCGTGGCGCAGCTTGAAGGGACAATAAAAGCAATAATGCCAGCGATATGTGGTGTGAGCGACGTGTTTTACTCATGGCCCATGCAAAGGATAAATAACGGAGAGAAATGGTGCAAGGGATGCCACCGTCAACCGCAGAACGTGATCGTCTAGACGTGCAGCTGACGATGATGAATACTAGAGCATACGACACCTCTCAGCCGCACGATCGAAAAACACCCAAAGAATGCATCATTACAGAACTTCGTGCAAAGCGTCGTGCGTCCCGGGTACTTCCACAGACATCAGCGTAGAAAGCTCCTTTCAAATTAACCGATGTAGATAAGACGTCACAATGTGAGTTCTTCTGTACACCTTTTATTTTTGGCATCTCTACATTTTTTATTTTGACCCAGGCATTTATTTCAAGCCTACGCCTCTCTTGTTCCTACGATCTGTTTTCGTCTGACTTCCTGCGGCACGTCGCCCTTATCATTCTTTTTAGTTATTTACCTCAGAAGGGTTTGTTTTGACACTATAGCTTCTGGACAGATTCGCTTGTTTTTATGCGTCACCCTTGTCTTTATTTTTGTCCTTTCTTTCTTTTGCGTGTCTAAAACGATGAAGACAATGAAGACAAAGGGGGGAGAGGCTGTATCGGGCGTGCCTGCAGTGCAAACATAGCTATATTAGCTAGAAAAGGTCAAATCTGCATCGTATTGTTGTAATTAGTGGAAGGGCCCGCGCCTACTTTCTACTGAAGTAGGTCTCCGAATCGTGTTGCCGTATGCTCATATACTTAGGACGGGAAATGGTGTAATACGCATTGTTCGCACTGTACACTGTGTACTTTTGGTAAAGCACACAATAATTGACACCTTTCATTAGCATAACTCCGCATTAGTACGTACTGTGGACTTTAAAACGTACAGCAGGAACGTCTGCCTAAGTGATGTGCAGTGTGGCGTTACTACTGTTGCTATCTTCTAAAATCTACACATCTCACTTGTCTTATCTCTGACCTTGTCATGAAATTAGGATGCGCTAAAATTAAAAACTATAATCGCAGAAGTATGCTAGTCCTCGGAAAGCTCAAGTTCGACTTGACAGCAAATGCGATTTATGAATTACGTCAGCCGTAATGCGCAAAGGGCTGACGCAATACTTTTCCCTCTTTTTTTATCTCACCCGCATTCTCAGTGCGCGCGATAACGCGGACTACCGGTGATTTTATTTTATTTTTATTCTTTCTCTCTCTTTTTTTTTGCGCTGTTTAGGAGCTGAACGCTTTAAAAAAGTGCTGATTGTGCGCACTGCCGCAGGCATAATTATCCAATTTTAAAAAATGCTTGCTCTTCTTTTTTCCTCAAGCTTTCTTCTCCCTCAGTTTTTTTTTTTTTACATTATTTAAAACTTTCTACTCTTTTTTAAACGGCCAGCACTCTCTCACGGCATGATAATTTGTGCCCTTCTCTATAGTAAAACGCATGCTTGCTCAAAAGTTCTAACTTTTTCTTAAATTTTAAAGCTATGGAATAGTAAGCACACGCAAATTTTCATTAGCTGCCCCTCTTTCCAGGACACACCACGCACTCTCGTGGAGCGCTCAGTAAACAAGCACACCGAAGAAGCACACCTTGCAAATGCCACGCAATGCAAAGACACAATAAAAGTGGTCAGGAAACGTAAACCAAACTGCACGTATTTTGTTCACCTCGCATGACATGGCTTAAAATGCGAGATAAAAAGCAAACATGCCACAACAGTAAGGCCAGTTAGTAACGGCCCGCAAACGTTGACAACACCTGAAAATACGTGCCTACAAAACAATGTCATAAATGCGTTAAAAAAAGGGAACGTTAGCGCGATATATATCTTGGTCAGAACAAGCAAGTACCACAAGAAGGCGGGGTATTTCATGAAGAGAGCATGTTAAAAGCAGGTTGTCGCACTCTTCTCTAGTAGGACAAACACACACACGTACAAAAAGAAAGAAAGAAAGAAAGAAAGAAAGAAAGAAAGAAAGAAAGAAAGAAAGAAAGAAAGAAAGAAAGAAAGAAAGAAAGAAAGAAAGAAAGAAAGAAAGAAAGAAAGAAAGAAAGTCGATGTGCTGTAGTCGCAGTATGGTGTATTCAGAGCACGTGGGATGAATCAAGTTTTGAGCGTGGTTGTATTTATAGCATGTGACGCGGTAGCCGCCGACGCTTCAGTTCGTGCTTCACGTAAACGACACACTATCGTGAAGGAGTTTCCAATGGTGGCAGTAAATTTACTGTAGTGTTGGCGGTCAAGTGGCTACCCATGTATGGCCCTTCGTGAACTATGCAGGTAATAATGAGCCTTCCCATTTATCTAAAGCCATTAAACAACAGAATAACTAAATATATATTACTGGCTAAACACAAAATTTGAAGGTGCTGGTGGGGTACTTCCAATACGAACGCTGTTTTCTTTTTTTTTTTATTCCTACAGCGGCCTGTCTCCCGATCCCGCGTGCTCAAACAGCGTTATCATTGTGTTTTGAGGTAACGTACGTAAGGTGGCGTGCTGATGAAGTATTAAACGTTTATTCTTGATAAACTAGCTTCTTGATAGAAGACCGCGGTCGTCGGCGAAAATATTGGCCGAGCGGCCAGCAAGAACAGCCGCATATACGAGTATGCGCTCATTTTTTAGATGTTGCTCAACAAACGAGAACCTCGAAAACATGTTACATATTTCAAAATGATTTGGAGGATGGTGGCCTTTATAACTTCTAATAATTAACACCTAATAAAACATGTGCATCGATGCTTGCGATGCTTGTGAATACACAAACCCATGATTCCAGATATGTACTCGTATTCTTATATGTTCATTGTTAATTGTAAGTTCTTTTATTGGGGAGAATTGTGTATTGTAGTGGCTTGTATGTTTTGCTTCCCTTTTTTCTTCTTTTAATATTTGTTCCCACGGACTGAATTGGGAATGTGTTCCAGCTTTCCAACTTGGATTGTGAACTTGTGCTTTATGTGTCACCGCTTGAGAACTCGGTATGCACACAAAGGGGACCATCTTGTGGAGATGATGGTGATAATAAATTATTGCCCCCCCCCCCCCTCCTTTGAAACGGGGTGGGGACAAATAGTCACCTAGCCTGCTTGATTTAACCACGTATGCTATACATGTTTTTTTTTCATTCTAGCATTTTGTATACATCTCCTTAATATTTTTCTTCTTACCTCAAAATTTTTCTATCTACCTTGTATCTCTACCTATGCCTGTAACGGATCCGGTCGTATCAATTTGTCCCCTGCTTTTTTTTTTCTACCACTACTCTAAAGGTGTCCTTTGCTTATCTCGACTGCTGACCATTTCATACTTCTGTCCACTTTAAATTCAAGTGCTTCTGGAAGAGTACGTTACCTACGGGTGTCACTGGGTGCATCCCTTCACAAACCGTTAGGATGTGCTGAGTGGTCTCAGGATTTTGGCTGCAGAATACACATGCCTCACCTTCTTGGAAATATTTGCTCCGGTATGTTTTTGTTCTTAGGCAAGCAGCTCGAGGCTTAAATAGCAACGCACTGCCCTTTGTGTTCTCGTACATATTTTCCCTTCTAATTTGTGTGTTCCCATTCTTGTAAATCTCCATTGTCTTTTTTTTTTTATCTCATTCTTGTAAATCTCCATGGTCTTCTGTGTCTCCATTTTTGGCATCCTATTCGCTGTCTCTGTTTCTGTCACTTTCTTTCTGATGACTCCTGGTTGTCTATTTACACTTTTAATCACCCTGTACTTAGAGCTTTATAACGTAGGGCGCCACCAACCTTCAGGGAAGCTCAGTCGATCAAGAACACACAGGCGAGCGACGACAGAAAATATCTTAGTTTGGTGACGCTGACTTTCTCGGGCAGTGCAACTCCAACAAAAGCGAAAACGTGTAGTTGGGTCGTGACACATGCCCGCAGCGTTTCGCAAGGCTATAAAAGCACCTGTATTTTAACAGCGGCGTACGAACGAGGACCACAACGACGAAGAGGACACAAACAACAGGAAGGCCTGAACGACGCCATTTATAGACGAGGAAAATTTACAATAAAGTAGAGATGTTCGAATAACCAAAATTTCTAATCGAATAGAATAAGACTATTAGAAAAAAACTACCTGCCAATATTGAATCGAATACGGAAAATTTACAATTTCTAAACAAAGTGAAATAGGGGAGTCCGTTTGGGAACAACAAGACTTATCTACATTATTTGATACATAGTGATGCTGTTATGAAAGAAATTTCAGCTCAACCGAGAAGCTTGTAAACTGAGAAATAAACAAAAGGTGTCTGTGTATCTTGCCCACTCATGACAAGTATAGTACTGAAACAAAGAAACAGCACATCACGAAATGCACGTAGTAGAGTGTTATAGTGCTCACTCGTTGAAGGAGTTAAGTGCAAACTACGGTGCAGCTCATCGTTTTAAAGGAATCCGAACACGGTGAGATGAGCCGAATAACAAATTCATGCGTAGGAACCTAGGATGGTATAATATATCCTTGCACGCCTACCGTAGTAATTCTCATCGAGACAAAAAGAAGCGTTAAGCTTGTTTTCCTTAACCTCTACAATTTCAAAATAAAAAAGAACATTAATTAAAAACCAAGCCATTTTGAACTACGGAAAGACGTACGATAATAGTGAGCAGAGTTAATGGCGAAAACAGAATTCTACAGGGCCGACGGAAATACTAATATTCATGTTCTAAGCTCTGTCGCGGAACGACAGGCACAGGGACCGTAGTCGAGGTCGACCACTTTAGAGGATACCACTTGAAGCGCGTATTAATTAAATAAGCCGGTGGACAGGGCGTTCATTGCTCCAATGAGGGATCGCACTGGGTGTTACGTCACGCAAAACTGACAGTGATCCTCGAAAGTGGCCTGCCGAGAATTCTTCTTCTGGGAAAATATTGTGCACGCTCTGTATGAAATTTCGATCGCACACAACGAAGTTTCTAAGGGCATTCAACTGTTGTCAACTCAGCTCCTTATCAACGCGAAAAGGCGTATTAGACAAACGTGTCACCAGCAAGGGCGCGCGGTGCTGTGCAGTGAAAATGGTTGCCTTGCCTGCTGTGCCTTCAGAGCCATAGAAATGGTGGTTCGTTCACACTTGGGTAGATACGCCACATTCACGATGTCTATGATAGACAGGGCACATAACATAGACAGGATGACCACTTACATGTGGGCGTTCGTACTGTCTATTTCAGTTTCTGGGTCGGATTTTCCTACCTTTTTTTCACTCTGATTATGTCGCATAAATAACTCAGTTAACTATACTTATTTCGTAACTAAGCAATACACTTAAAGTCCGAAGTTTAATGCTGTGTTTCATTTCTGATGAAAACGGTAATCTACGTAAAACGCAGTCGGTCTGCATGGGTCCACTTACCGCTGGAAACATGTAACAGTGTGTTTAGAAATGGCATTGTTTCTAAGCTCTATCCCGAGTTGACTTTCCGCAGACATCGACTGTGTAGAGTCTGGTATTGGAACGCAACGCACGACGACGCCGAATCATGCAGAAACAAAGTAGTACAATAAACGTTCCAGCAAAGTTCTGCAACACCGTTGAAGAACAATTATAGAACATTACGCAGGCTTACAGCTCACTCAACAGTCGAAATTAAGTAATGGTGATGATAACCACGCAGCGCTGAGGATCCTGCGCACGCCTTTTGACCTTTGACCCGGTACTCTAAAACGCGTGCGCCGCGCCTACCCGCAAACGCTGCGTCGAGTGCGCTCTGCTTTCGAGCGCGGGAAAGAAAGACGAAAAGGGCAGCTCACTTTCAAGATTAAATATCAGTCATTTGAGTCACCAACGTTCTACGAAAGGAAGCTAACGAGAGAAAGGGGATGAAGAGCGGAGGAGAAAGGTTTAGCGTACTCTACCGAGACCGCTCCCTTTCTCTCGTTTGCTGCTTTACACGGTCGCCCAGCGTATCATGTTCGGGGCGTTGGCCGGCCAAGTTTAGCAGAGAGTGCGGTCGCACGCGCGAACAGCCCTCGCTATTGGTCATTAGCAGCCCCGTGGGACCACCCCACGTGCGCTCGCGCGCTGCATAAATTCCACATTTGACAAATATTTAACGGACGAAACTGCTCTGTCACAACGTGTTACTGCGCTGCTACAACGGAAGGCAAGGCAGCGAAGCTACTACGTTCAGAGAGTGAAGAGAGTACGGTGCAGTCCGGCGCTTCAGGGAAGAAAAAAAATTGCGCGAGTTCCAGGCTACTACCGGAAGTTCACGACACGAAATCCATATTAAATGATTAGAGTTTCTAGGTCGAATCTCGAGAGACGCTGGACGTTTAGACGCCTAAGTAGCTACATTGAATACTATAAATTGGCCGGGTCGCTTATTTGTTCGGCGGCCTTAACGTTCCACTATGTGCCCTTGAGTGTCCCGCTTAAAGCCATGCCAAGATACTACAAAGACGAAATAGTTCGAGAATGCCGTTTAAATGGTTTATTGTCAATGCGACTTTAGAAGGTGTCGAGACAACAGGTGGCTTACCTCTATAGCTCACCAACACAAGAGTGAGTCTTAAGTTCAACACTTTTCAACTACACATCCTTGCGCTCTTATTGCCATATTCCCACCTCGATACTATTGTGTGACAATCGATGTGGCCGCATAAAGTGAATGCAACAATCTGGTAGCCGTCTCATTCTTGTATTAACCTCACGAAGAAGGTCGAAGCAGCAGCGTGTGTTTGAAGATAGACCGAAAGAAGCAGACAATTTCAAACAAGCTACCATTTTAAGACATCGAAGCATTCCAAGTAGAAACACAGAGCTTACCTAAAGGCAATATATTTTGGAAGATATCTCAGTATGTAAAAAGTGTTGATAAGAACTGTCAGAATTTGGCCCGCACCCCAGACAGACATGACGCTCTGCTATAAGCAACAGCGATGACAACTACTAGGCTACGTTTCTGACATGAAATTTTCACTCATGCTAGTTCACCATTCCGGATCACTCCCCCATTCCCTCCGCAACAAAAAATACTAAAAGAAAAAAAATTCGGGAGACCTCATCTCACGCTGACTGTCGACGGCAAAGCGTTTAGCATTGAAGCGGTATTAGCGCCGCAACGTATTGCCAGCGTCGAAACGAGTTATCTATGCGGCGTGTACTGCAGCGGGACTCCTGTTTCGCGCTTCCATAAGAACAGCCGTGTTTCCATGCAAGCCATCTGCGCGCGCTCAGCACGCTATCGCTTGTTCGTGATCTCGCGAAACCCCCGCGCGAAGCTGTTTACGTGCGCAAGAAACGCACTTAAAAAATTGAATCTCACGTACGTCCGTGAGACCAGCGCGCGGCCGCTACGTTCTGCGCATGCGCACTGCTTACACGTAGAAGCTCTACGTACGCATAGCCTCTACGTGCGTGTAACTAAAACTGTCTATTAGCGCCACAACGTATCGCCAGCGTCGAAACGAGTTATCTATGCGGCGTGTACTGCAGCGGGACTCCTGTTTCGCGCTTCCATAAGAACACTCGGCGTCAGCGCGTGGCGTCGCCGCGAAGTTTGCGCATGGCGTCCGAAATGCATGGCACGCCCGTGCGTGCGAATGTTTGAGAAATGCGTCATATGGCAAGTGGGCTCCTCTCTCTAGCCCTTTTGTACACACGCTTCTTATTAAACATGCTGCGTCGTCTAGTGGCGCTGCCTAGATGTCCTTGCGTGGTCTCCGAGACGAGAAGCGTGGCGCAACAGTGCGTGCGAACGTTGCCGTACACCGAGTAGCACATACTCAGTTACCCAAGTTGGCAAGAAGTTCATTGAAGAGCGGCACTTAGTGCATTTGTGGCACAGCCTGCTAAAGCGTCGGGTCGCTGTCCTTGAGGAATCCTTGTGACGTAGGTTCGATTCCGCTCAGCATCGGAGAAGTTTATTTAAGGGAGCGTTTTCGTCATTGTAGAGCGGCACCATCCCATTTTCACGTACCTAGTTACCCAAGTGGGTGTCAAAGACAGTTCATCGAAGATCGGCGCAGTTTCTTTGAATAGCAATACCTACACAGTCCCGCCTCTACTGTGACCCATGCCGGCGTGAAAGAGGTTCGTCGAAGAGCGGCGCGTATGTACGCAATGATTGTCGCATACTTAGTGACACAAGTTGATCCGACGGTTGATTTCAAACCCTGTTTCCTCCTCAGCACAGAAGCCCGATGCGCTACCTATTCGACCACGAACTGACCAGTGACCTATGCAGGCGGGAAAACGGTTAGCGACATACATACATGCATACATACATCTTAACTTGAAGCCTATGCTTGACTTGATATAAATGACGCCTCGCCTGAGGTGAATGTGCCCAAGACGCTCATTGCGTTTCCTTTCGTGCGTTCACGACAGGAGTCACTTACATCAAGTCAAACGTTGGCTTCAAGTTAAGATGCATTTCTGAATACGGGAGCAAGAGTGCTAACGCATTAAAAATATACAAGGGTAAAGCACATAAATGCCATCTTTGGAATAGAAAAGGCATGAACGATCACTAGAATAACAGACACCTCGGCTCCCATGAGGTCGGCGTCCAATTTTCAACTACGTACCAGTGCAGGACTTAAAGGGCACTAAATAAAAATAATAGGTAGAGCTATATAGATTGAAAGAGTAAGCTTTCTGTAACAGCGAATTCGTTATTCGTAGCGAGAAAAGAGCTTTTGTCAGAGAGAAAATGACGAAAATAGAAAATTGGAGTGGCGCCACCTGTGCCGAACTATGGCATCTCTCAAGTGACTTCAGCACTGGCTGATTCATAGAGAGCAGCTTAGAGGGAGGTTGCATGAAAATTACGTCAACTCGTCCGTTTGGCGCAGTGATGTATTGGCACACAGAAAACAATGATACACTTATATACGAGTCATCTATTGACTTAGCTCGACTTATTATTTTCCTTTAATGTCCACAGGAGTAAAGTTGATGCCGTACGCCAGGTCATCAAACTGCCGCAGTAGCTCAGTGGCTAAGCTCGAGTTCGGGGGTTCGAACCTAGCCACATTGGCCGCATTTAAATGGGGGTGGGATGGAAAAAAAATGCCCTTATAACGTACATTGGGTCAACGTTAAGGAACCCCAGGTATCCAAATTTTTACGGAATCCTCCACTACGACGTTTTCAATTTAATTTTCACCACGTTATCAGGACGTACTAGATTACTGTCTATGCTATCGAACTCTGACTAGGACCTCGTGCCGAACAACGTCAAGAAAGAAGCACTGCCGCGCTCACTTAATCCCGATAGCAAAGCCACCGGATAAAAAGAACAAGGCACGAAGAAAACCTTTTAAACCATAACGTCTTAAGCAGCAAGAATAAAGCACGTGCATCGATGAGCCAAAATCATCCTGTCTTTTACAAAGGTCGCGAAAAGTGAAGAAGAGCGGGATAAGGCTAAAGAACGATCAAGCATTTAACAAAACCCCGCACAAAAGCAGAAATCCAGAACAAGAAGGCGCACTTTGCTGAACACGGTCGGTTATCTCGTCTCCTGTCCACGATCATTGTAGACACGAGGAGCAAGCTCTTCTAGCATGTCACTGGCTCGAGAGCTCAGTCCACGCGCCGGTTTGCTAAATGTTGAGTGCTTTGCATGCACCGACTCCCCGCGCCCCGCTTTTATGGCCGCTGTGACGAGGCCGCTGCGCTGAATTTTCTTTCTTTCTTTTCCGAATCCGTTTTATATGCCTCCATCGACCTCCGGTCGCGTATTACCACGCGCAAATAGAACGACAGAAAACTGGAAAGAGCGAGCCTGTAACGAATGGCACGGCCCACAAAAACACGAGAAGCATTTCGAGTGACCGCGAGATGCGTGGAGTCGTAAAGAACGCAGAGTGCTCACGTTTCGTCGTATCGCTGCCATCTTTAGGGCGTCCCGTGAGTGCCTGCCTTTTCATCGTGTATACTGACCTGGGGTGGTTTTTGCGTTGCGTTCGTACAAAACAGGAACCGCTGGCAGGCAGGGATGAGGTGAAAGCTAAATACTCTATAGAGACAACATTTAATAAAACAACTGCTTTTTCGCATCCGAACTATAAAAGAAAACCGAAAAAAAATTATTTTTAGGGACGGCGTAGCCCGGTCTGCTATGGCACTGTGGACTGATAAGAGAATGAGCAACGTGGAAGACATGCAGTCAGTTTTACGATAAGCGGAGTGCAGTACACTTACTGCCAATCCGATTGTTATCGAGACGCAGCTGCCTGCAACCGGCCGGTCACCTTTCGTCTGGCTGCTTTCTTTTAACAGGTAAAGATAAGAGATGTTTTGCATGTTGCACGTGTCTTCTGTTGCAATCGCGCGCATGCTGAGAGCTGACTAGGCCGAAATATTGATTGCGTTTCCGTGCTCTCATGTCTTGGTAGCAAACTTGGCGCATGGTAGACAAAAAAAATAAAGCCTTTATCTATTTTGTATACGTACTTAGACAAGCACAATACAAATTATCTGCCTAAACAAAATTGAGAAAGAAGAACAACTTTTCTTTTAATCCGTGAGCTGCTGTGCGAGTATGTCATGGCGCAAGGGAGCTAATATCACACCTCAAGCAAACGAATTATTGATCCATGTTGCATAGGGCTGTCGGGTATGCTATACTTTCGAATAACGGTGCTTCTCTGTACTTTATAACACAGCTTCGATATTTTGATATACGTAAAACATACTTCAGCCAGAATTCATGTAAGGGAACCTTCTGGTTCACTAATAATCTACTTTGCCGCCAAAATGAAACCCTGCAGTGATATTGTAAAAGACGCTCGCGCGGAGCAATTTCCGGCCTTGATCGCCAGGCTAAACTCACACGTTGCTACAATTCGCCACCACCACCACTAATCCGAGCCCATTATCACAGAGGAGTTTAGACGGTACAGAGTGGTTCCAGAGAGCGGATCCCGGTATTTGATAATAACGGTGGCAGACAGCCAACGGAGAGAACAGTCCGTACAAATGAAAAACTTTGTGAATCCAGTCGTGAGCATTTCGTTTCATGTTCCGAATTCACTTCTTGTATCAGACGGATTCCTAACTTGCAACGAGCCCAAAACTATCTGTTCTACAATAAATAAAGACGCCTTGTTCGACTCGAAATTTTCGCTCGCGTTTTCCCACTGTTGAGCAGGCTGCAGTAGTCGCTATAGAAATGTATTGTGAAACTGAAGACTTGTTACAGTATTCTGTCCGGCATGCTGTCTTTCCTCAATGCCATTCAGATCACGTCAAACATGTAAGGTCTCGGGAAGCTTTCTCCGACTTTCTTTTTCATCAACAAATATTCACAGGGCGCGTGGTACTTTCCCCAAAAGGAGGAAGTCAAAAATTCGCTGAGCATTTCGCATTTCCATTCGTGACGACGAGCGATGAAAATGGCTCCATATGTTCATAGCCCTCGGCGATGACCATGCCAGGCACTGTTGCCCTCCTTCTTTAAAAGCGCCAAAACAGGAAAAGGAAGGCGCGCGAGAAGAAAAAGGAGGCAGTAAGGCCGTTGTAAAGCCGTAAAACGAGTCCACATTAGCACTAAGCCAAACAATATTTGCAAGGCGCCAAACGAAGGACACGCCGCGCGGTGCAGTCATCCCTAGACTTCCTTCGCTTCTCGCCGCTGCTTTTCGGCACGGAAGACTCTACATTCCAGCGTGGAAGACCGGGACGCGTAAAAACACGCAGATACAGCGAACTAGACAAGTTGAATTTAACACGAAAAGAAAGAAAAAAACAAGCGAGGCTCGCGCACAGCCGACGATAAAAACGGGGGGGACGTTAACATCGGTCCCTCGCAGTGTACAACTGCGTACACCGTTGGGAGGGGAGGCCAGCAGAGTTCTTTTGGTTCTCCCGCCGCGCACTCAATATTCAGCGTCACGGCTCGCGAAACAATAGCCATCCCGCGTAATAACAACAAAGTAGTGCCTGCGGTACAAAAGAGTCTGGTGCGTACCCTTTTCACCCTTACACTCCCCCCCCCCCTTCTTCCCTTCCCCCTCCTCCGCTACACAGAGCCTTCCTTTCTCTGTTTCTCCGCCCTCCCGCCCTCTCCCGTCGGTTTTGTACATTACTTTTTACTCCGGGTCAATGATGTGAGTGGGGCTGGTGTTCGTCTCTACTCCCCCTGCCCTTTTCGCTGTTGAAAGCGTCCGTGCTCCTTCGTTGCGTTATGCTTGTAGTTTCTTCTTCCCCTCACGCCCCCCCCCCCCCTTCTTTTTTTGTTGCTGTTTTTGCCGCTTATGTAATTTTTGCTGATCTTTTCGTGTGCTTATTGTTTTACTCAGGAGCGCTTGCTTACGAAAAGAACCTGGACTGAGCGAGGAACCATGTGCTTAAAAGAAACTATCTCGGGCTGCTACGAGAGGCTGTTCCGGGGCGCATTCATTCGTCGGGCCATTCTACTCCCCTCATACAGCGTGAAATGGTATAAGGAGTAACAACATAGTTGTGCACTTCCTTCTAATTTTTTTTCAAGATGTGTGCTAATTTATAAAGTTAAAATGCAACTTCCGCCTTCCCTGACCAAGTTCTCTCCCAAGTATCTTGCCTTACGCCTATATTCATGCTAATCTTATATGGTGGCTGTGATGGTGTGTCTGTGCTCCCTGTTTTTTTCTCCCTCTCTCTCTACTTTCTTATCTCTCTACCTTCCCAGTTTCCCAGTGTAGGGTAGTAAACCAGGTTTTCCTTTCTGGTTAACTTCCCTGCCTTTCTCCTTTCCTTCGCATCTCTATCTGCCCAGTGTCCATGACGCAGTACACAACACCTTCCTCTCCGTACTATAACGTGGAGATACGCACGTAAGATGTGCGATTATTTCCTCACAACCGCAAGTGTCACAGGTAAGGCTTTAGGCCCATCCAGTTATAAACGAGTGTGGCTTCTTGACATTATTTTTATCCTAAGGCGCCAAAAATAACACACACAGCAAACAAGAGAAGACAACAGGACAGAGCATATCCTGTTGCGTTGTCTTCTCTTATGTACCCATTTTTTTTTTGCGCCTTAAGATAGTTACAATGAATAGATACCAACTTGCCTACGCTGAAGTTCTCTTAAAATGTGACTTCTTGAACGCGACACCAAGCCACAGCCAGCACAACCGTTTCTTCACACATTGGTAGCCCAGGTGGTAGGTAGATCTTCAAGTCGGGAGCCCGTGAATACAGGCGACTGTTCGTGTAACATCTGGAGTTCTACCCGCCGCGGTGGCTTAGTGGCTATGGTGCAGCGCTGCTTAGCACGAGGTCGCGGGATCAAATCCCGGCCGCGGAGGCCGTATTTCGGTTGGGGCGAAATACGAGAACGCCCGTGTCTCGTGCATTGGGGGCACGTTAAAGGTCCCCAGGTGGAAGACATTTCCGTAGTCCCCCCCCCTACGGCGTGCCTCATAATGAAATCGTGGTTTTGGCAAACAAAACTCCACCATCTATCCTTCTTGAGTTATACAATACCAATGTAAGATCGCATGCCATGAAGTGAAGTGGAGCAGCTGCTTTTGTTCTTGCGATGGGAATTGAGACACATCTGCCACTCTCGTGGGCAGAATTGGCGGGTTGATCGGCTCGATCTTTTCCGCCGACACCACGGCGTGCCGGCAACCACTGTTAAAGTATATCTTGTCCCCCTTGTGCCCCTCGATGGTGTGACTGCCTTATCTCTAATACAAGTTGTTCTTGAGATGAGCGGCGCACTGAACTTTCAATGCTTTGGAGCACTGCCTTCGTGTCGCAAAAAATGGTCCAATGATAAAGTGGCTCCTGAAGAATAAATTGGAGTGCCGCTCCAAGGCGCAAGAACTCCGCTCCCATGGAACTTTTTCAGACAGGATGCGTGTTGATTTTAAGACTTCATTGGAATTACGACTGTACCTGCCGAACTAGCGGATTTAACAGAGCCCTCAGTGTAAACGTGGAGCCTGGTGCTGTGTACCTCGTACAGAAATCGTAGTGTTGCTTGTTTGAACGATGCTTTAACGGTAGTAACTTTTATTTTGATGCCAGGAATAGTGAGGTGCACATTGGTTTGATGCATACACATACACCACAAAGGCGAGGTGATATTCTAGCTGGTGTAAAACCTGATAGCAGGCAGGCAAGTTGACTAGCAGAGTAGTGGACAAGGATACCAATGGTGACTGTACGGGAGGAAAGAAAACGACTGTCCTCGGCCATCAGTTTTTTATTTCGAACATTCATTTGCCGGAAGCCTGCTCTCTTGGACACGTTAAATAAATGCTTGTTCCGCCGTGAAGGAATTTCTGCCCATTTCAAGACGATTTCTCGAATTCTTAGCAGAATAGGTTACTATTTTTATTTTGTTGGATTACTCCCCAAACATTTCGTTATTTCAATAAAAACGACGTATTTTTCTCATACCATTTATCTTTTTGGCAGTGGGCATGTGCCATCAGTATTTACAAGAAAATAAGAATATTTCTGGGATTTTACTTGCGAAAACAGGATCTGATTATGAGGCACGCCATAGTGGGTGACTCCGGTATATTTTTGTCCTTCTCAGTTTCTCTAATGTGCAAACAATAAAAGGTACACGATCATTTTCGCATTCCGCCCCCATCGGTGTGTGGTCGCCGCGGCTGGAGTCGAAGCCATGACCCTGTGCTCAACAGCGTAACGCCATAATGCCACGTAACGCCACTGAGCTATCACGGCAGGTTAAGGGAAAAACCAACTAGCCGACCACTCCTGCCTTTCTTTAAGCTTACATTCGGGCACTAAATGTTTGCCGCACTCGATCGTAACAATGTAACACTTCTATCCACCTCACAATGTGCAGTGCTCAAAGAGAAGTTGGAAATAATCCGATATTCTATACGTCGGCCTCATAGAAAGCAGCCTTCCTGTAGTTACCGTTTCCGCACGCTAAGCCCCCAACAGTAGGGCTTTTTCCACATGCTGGTCTTCTGATCCACAGAGAACGGATGCCGCGTGCCAACTTCAGTCACTTGCTCGACGTGTCATACATTGGAAATGGAATTCACCGAGTTTTACCAACACCCGCTTGTATTCACTCGACCCCTACTTGAGACTTCGCCTGCCATCCGGATTCTCCCGTCGCAAAACTTTAATGAGCCGTATGTGATTGGGCGCCCTCGTTACGAATGTTTCATAATTCTGCAGTGAAATTGCAAACAACATCGCATGCATTTTTTGCTGGTGCGACGAGACAACAAAACACCTTCTGTGCCAATGCCCATCCTTCGATGCTCAATGATGTGCTTTGCGAGCTAGTCTCAGCCGCTTATACGACAGACCGCTGTCGAAGGAATACATCCTGGGACTTAGGCCGAAGCACTCTTCATGCACAAGCTCAAGAAAGCCCTACTGCGCTTTTTGAAGATTCCTGAACTGTACGCACGTTTGTGACTGTAAGCGAACATTCCCATGGTAGTGTGTTCACAGTGGCAGCCTCTTTATTATCTTTCTTTTTTTTCCATTTTTCTCATTTATCTCTCCACCTTTCACCTTGTTCAAGTGTAGGGTAGCCAATCGGGCACGGCCTTGCTTGACCTCTTTGAATTTCTTCCTATCTCTATGTATCTCTCTCTCCCTGTCTCTCTGTTCCAGAGTAATAGGTTCTCGCAGCGCTCTTAGACTACCACCAAAAGGTCACCTGACGCCTGCGGTAACATTAGCCCTCAAAGCACTCATTTTAATTACTTGTACATTTCTAACGTTCAGACAAGACCGACAAAAATCGGAAGAGCTGCTGAGTCATAACCTTAGTGTTTACTGCGCTAAGAATGTGGCTTTACGCTTCAGCACTGCTTAAAAAAGTGGTCATATGAATCATCTGATATATTAAAAATACACTGTTTCTTTTTACAAGTGCAACGTGAGGAAATTTCTCTGCTTAGTCACGGCTATCACACTTGCGCAAACAGAGAAACAGTTCAACACTATGGTGGCTTACGCAAGAACTGCTCCCTCCGGCTCACCAGCACGTAAGAACCTCAGCATCGCTCCCCCCCCCCCCCTCACCCCTAACCCCCCTCCCGAAGAAAACTCGGATATCAAAGACACTAATGCACTGAAAAAAGGCATTCGAAACTCTTAAAGTTGAGGAGAACGCTCTGACATGAAGGCTTCAAAGTTTTACTAAACGAGAAAAAAGCTGCCAGATTCAATGCGAAATATTTCTTATCTGCTAGCGCTAGCGCTTTCGCAGGAGAAAGCCAGAAATTTTGTACTTGTAACACAAGTGAGCGAGCGTTACACCTATTTTACTGCGACAGTAATTAAATGGATGTTCCAAGCAGATTTATGCCGTCGGCGTCGCCATCGCCGTCGCCGTGAGGTTCCGTATAAAGTCCCAGGGCGGTAAAATTGTCACCGCGCGCCATATGCTGTATGTGCGAGTGAAAGCGCGCGAGGGGAGAGCGAATGCACGGCGGAGAGCAAACGCGATGTCTTCCGTCGTGCGAAAGGCCGTGGAGGGATGGGAGGGAGAGAGGAGAAGAGGGGAGGCGACGTTTAGCTGCGGCACCAACTGCGTATCTTGCGTCCGGGCGCAAGGGGAACTCGCGATTCAATCTGCGTACTTGCAACTGCGTACTTGTACTCTGCGCGGCTACGGGCGGTCACGCGTGGTCGCGCGCACCCATCTTGAAAGCGATCTCCACACGGCTCTTTGTACGCGCTATGCTTTCACCGCTTAGTTTCCGTTGAAGCGATAGACCGCACGAACCTTCGCTCGCTGCTGTTACCGCGCTTGCTCACGCCAGCGTTTTGACAGTGGTTGTCTGCTGTCATCGAGTGCGATCTATTCATCTTTGCTTGTGCGCGCTGACACCGTGCTTGTTAATTCATTTAGTAAGCGAATGTGTCCAAGTTTATGCAGACGATCAAACTACTGTCCTTACTCCGTATAGCTCTCTACTAATTTGCTGTCGCAACTGATGCTTCGCCTTTCGGGCGAAACTGCGACATTTTCAGCGCACTAACCGTGGTGCTTATCGTGTATTTAATTCAAATCGTTTAATGTTTTCTGCTTACTGCGCAATTATATATCTACATTCGTGGAAAAACAGGCAAATCAAGTAAACGCAATAAAACAACACTGCGAGGCTTTTGCCGCTGCATAACTCGTCGCTTCATCAGAGTTGTCGCTACATTACTCCTCAGACGACAAATACGGTAAAAGGTTTCCGCGTTGTACACAAGCGGCGCTTTCTTACAAAACATGCTTTCCGCTAACGCCTCCAGTAAGCACGAGAAAAGGCTTAAGAGCAGGGGCTCTATAAAGTGGCTTTACGAAACAGAATAATCTTGTCTCCTCGAAAAGCACAAGCACAGCATAAACGGTATCGGAAGGTATAAGTACACGTGACATCTCCACAGAATGATACCTGTTGATCTTAGGCCTCTCAGAATGTGCTGTGTGTATAGTGATCTGCAAGTGGACGTAAGAAAAAAATAATGCGCGATTACAAAATACCCCGAAATGCCTTCCGGATGCGGTAAAAATGGGGGAAAGAGCATGCGATTTTACTGGAGAAAGCGGTGCAGTAATATTTTTTTGTACCCTCAAGACCATAGTTAATACAGAGGGAAGTTCGGAAAAACGCGAAAATACTTCTGTAAAAGCGCCGCAGAAACAAGAACAACACACAAAAAATTGGTTATGGGCATCCTGGGATGATGATATTTATTTGTAAAATACCTTGCAAGACCCCTACATGGGGCATTGAGTAAGGGGAGCAAAGAACAAAATATACACATATACACATAAAAGTAACAAACTCACAACAATACCAAAATCGAAAACGAAACACCAGCCAGGTGCACAACCTAAAAATTGCAATAACACATTCGCTCAGACCAGCTCCACCGGCGCAGTGGTTATACCATCACGATCAATGAGCATCACATACAAGATTTCTCACGTGACATCATCGACCGCTTCGGAGCTTGTTGCCCTCCGAGGTGCCATTGATTATATTAACAACCAACCGGCTAATCGGTGGGTAATATTATGTGATTCAAAGGCGACCCTACAATGTCTTTTGTCAGCTCTCCGTCGCGGGTCCTGCGAACAACTCGTCTCGGAGATACAAGAAATGCACCACCATACGATCGCAAAAGGACACGACGTCGTGTTTCAGTGGCTGCCGAGTCATTGCGGTATCACCGGCAACGACATCGCCGACGAAGCTGCTAGGAAAGCACACGAAGGAGCAAATATTGTTTCTGTACCTTTATCGAGGACTGACGCAGCCCAACACCTAAGCAAGCTAGCGCAAACTATGACATTGGAGAAGTGGCATACAACTGAATTCGCCCAGCATTGGTTGCATTCTCTCGACCCATCCATGCAGCTGCGGCTGTTGCCTGGATTTCCGCGAAATGAGGAAACAATGCTGTGCCGCTTACGCTTGGGTGTTGCATTCACCAATGCTTACACGTGTTTGATTGGAATGGCTGATAGCGCCGAGTGTAATGCCTGCGGTGTCGATGAGACTATAGAACATCTACTATGCTACTGTCCATCTTTTCAAAACGAAAGACATGACCTCTGCAACGTTCTCAATAGGCTAGATAGAAGACCGTTCACTTTGAGCAAGATCTTGGGACCATGGCCTCGAATATCACAGCTGCAAAAGGCCACAAAAGCGCTGCTGCGATTTTTAAAAACTACAGGACTGAGTGACCGTCTATGACCCGGACTGATTGATAATCAGTGATAGAACAGAGATCTGTTGCTACGTCGGCGATATCAACAGTGGAGTTTCTATTCTTCTCTTAATCTCTCTCCCCTTTTTCCTTCCCCCAGTGTAGGGTAGCCAACCGGGCTCAGTCCTGGTTAACCTCCCTGCCTTTCATTAAATCATTTTCTCTCTCTCTCTCTCTCTCTCTCTCTCTCTCGCAATAACACATTAACGACGTGCAGCCGTGTATTGGTACAATAAAAATTTCATGAGCCATTCCACTATGTGAAATTGGATGACCAGCGAAGCTGTTTAGCGCACCACACAGAGGTGACACGGAATTTTGAACAAAGGTACGAACATATTTATTGTCCTGATCAGTGGTCATCGGGACGATAAGTACGCACACATTTCCGTATCACCTCTGTTATTAAATCTGACCGTCGCGGACATACCCCCTTTGTTGTAACTTCAGAGCCGGGGCATGCTTTTCGAATCCTTTATTCAGGCATGCCAACGGGCAGCCACAAAACAGCACAAAGAACGCAGTAACGTAGGGCACACGCCCATATATACAAGTAGCTCCAGGTTACACATGCGCAGTGGCGACCATTCATTTATCACTGCAACTTGACAACTGCGACACGTGTAGCCTATCGCGATATGAACACAACACCCTTAAGCTCATACACCCGTAAACTCGGCCTCCCCATTACGACGACAGAAGAGAAGTGAAATTCTACGCTGGAATGATGAGCGGCAACGCAGCCAGCTGTGGAAGACGACCGCGACGAACGCGTGAGTAGTGGCGCCAGCGCGTTCGTGTGGTTGCGCCGAGGGGATCCAAGCCTTTCCTCTCGGTCGCCTTATCAGGCGTACACTACGTCACGCACTACGTCATACATTCAGAGAGACACGTTGTTTTAGACACAGGTGGACGTTAAACCGAGCACCGACGCGAGCGGCGATATGCGTTTGCTTTTGTTGTTGGCTCTTTCACTCTCACTTTTTAGGGGAGAGCTTTAGGGGGAAGTTTTTCCACGCGGACGCCATAAAATTCCGGATCCTAGCCATGGGCAGCTTCGCTGTAAAAACAACTCGTATTGCCAATACACTATCACTTTACGAATTCTGGCGTTGCCTTCGATAGCGATAGCCCAGCGTAGAATCATGCGGTGGCACCCCGTTAACCATCATTCTGTAAGAGGAGCAACAACGCGTAGAATTCATTGTCTAAACAAAAACATTTCGTGTAAAAAGCAGCATAGAACTTGCGCAAGTAGCCGTTGTTGTCTTTCTCGAAAACTTCGAGAAGTGCGTTAAATTGACTCGGGTATATTGTTTATCTCCTACTTCTCTTTTTTTTATCTTTTCTTTTTTTTTCTTTTTCGTGGCTCTGCTTCACCGTCTAATCACTGTTACAAAACTTTTGACGACAGTGCTACCATTGTGCTATGAGCATTGCTTGTTTCGCTGTGCACAAGATCAGCCAATAAAGAGTTAAATTTTTAACATGTTTTTGGCAGTAAAGCCCAGCTCATATCATCAGCGGAATCCGAAGAGAGATATATCATTCAATTCCCAGGCAACACCTCCTGTGAGTCCCCCGCACCCAACCTCAACGAGGAAGCCCACCGCTGCGCGTGAGCTCTCATTTACCGCGCTCGCGAAGAAACTTCCCCCGAAGGAACGGGAGGAGAGGCCTGGAAGGAGAGGGACAGAATGTTCAGATTCTGCGACATCACCCGCTTCTACCAAAAGTCGAGGTGCAGATTCCCACCTCCTAGCTCAAAATTAGGCAGACCTCAGGCGGTTGACTGGAGGCGACTTCAAACCAGAACCTTCCACAACCCGGTGCACCTACATCGCATCTACCCCGATATGTACCCAGATGACTTGTGTAAATTATGTAGGACAGAACACTCCACCCTAGAACATATTCTATGGGATGGCGCACATGTACAACATAAAAATGTAGCCTCCTCAGAACAGCTTGGGGCGCGGTGGAAAGCCACGCCGATCAGCTCAGATCTGCAAGACCAACTATGGGCCATCCAGTGAGCTCGGGAGGCGGCTGGGAGACAGGGTCTCTCTACCGCTCCTGGCGCGGCCTAGGCCCAGGCGTCAATCCCGCTGGTTTCAATAAAGTTGTTTCACTCACTCACTTCTATTCTTCACCATCAGTACAACGTGAGGTACTTGTGTCGTATCACGAAACAAGTACAATTACATTCCTGGTAAAACAATACCGGTCATAGGATATGCCGGAAAACAAGGCAAAATTGTGAAACGAACAGTTCCTGCGCAAATTACTTCACTGTGGGACCAAGTCCTACACGGGCGCAAACAAGCACTTTGATAAACACTTCGTGCAGGACGACTTCTGTCTGTTGTGTGCGATCGACTATGGTTTCTGTTGGACGTGTGTGGCGGTTGTCGCAGCGCCATAGGTTCACGTTCAACCAGGCGTATCCCACTGAAAACGCCTGCTGTCATCGTATCATGTATAGTTGCAAATGATCGCTAAACAAAATAAGCAGTCCTCGCACTAAATAATACAGTGTCGGTTAAACTGATTGACACAGCACGTGGGATCAGTATTTTTTAATGCATTTATTTATTTTCCTTTTTAATGTGTGTCAGAAAAACATTCAGCGTATCAATGAGCACACAGACGTAATGTTGCCCCCCCCCCCCCCCAAAAAAAAAATAATAATAAATAAACATTAGTGCATTGTGGCGGAAATCATCGAAGATGAACGCCAAAATCAGCGATGTCCATCCCGTGTAACCTGCTGCATATACCCATGCCATCCGTGAATCAAGTAAACATTTTTATGCTCACCTTTTCTATAGTGTTTAGTGCAGAAACTTCAAAAAACAACGAACAGCATGCGAGACAAACACAAGCGCTTGTCGGTGTCTCATCTGCTGTCTGTGGTTTCTGCAGTTTCTGCGCTAAAAACTAGAAAAGATGTTGTGCAAGCAAGGCCGTAACTCAACGCTTGAAACCTTATGGGCAAATCAACAGACACACAAAATGGCAATTTCGCTGCCAAGAAGGATGCCAAATGATACCACGACAGAGTATATAATGTTGTAATCGCTGCACGCCAGTCAAAACTCCGCAGCAACCCTTAGTAATCTCTAGTATCCTGGCTGCGGAGGTGTGTGCTGCGGATGGGGCACTGTCACTTTAACAAATTAAAGCGACGCTTTCTATGCCTACCCTGCCGTGTTTTGCGTGGCTGCTGTCTACGGAGTCGGTCAGCATTTGAGCAGATATATTTGTGAATGAATATACGAAGATTATAAGTGTGTCGAATGAAAGTACCAGCGACCAGGTTTATAGGTCGCTGACCGAAAAAGTAGTGCCAGGAAGCGCACCTCTGTTATGCGTAACAAAAAATAAGTTCCTACATAAAACCTGAACATATAATGTCGGTTACGAGGTGCACAGAGTCATTAACTAGCTTCTGAGCGGTGTGTAGTGCATGAACATAAAGATAAGGCGTGAGCACAAAGTTGTGGCCTTCGTGGTGGATAAACACAAACATTGCTTGAGGTTACGCGTTGCATGGGATGAAAGTAAACAAAATTGCACGCATCGTGCTTAGTTGTAAAGCATTTAATCAACCCCTTCCCTAAAGCTTCGCTTCACGTAGATTCCAATAGGTGTTTTGGATCTGCATATTATTTTTTAAGGCTACTTACCCTTTGTGTCAACTTGGCATATGCATTCTCTGGGATTGGCCAAGAATGGCCATGCACATTCCAATATCACATGCGCACTGCCGAACTCGTCTTTTCGGGCACATACCCAGCGGCACACAACTAGTGTCCCAAGTTGTCTCCTAGGCCAGACAGCAGCCAGCAGCAAGTTGTTTATTTGAGCTCCTACCAAGTGGCGCACATTGTCTGCTCGGCAAGACAGCAGCCGGAACATACCTATACAGTGACCCAAGCTAGTAGACAACTTGGGTCACTGGGAATGGGCCACTGTTTATTGTGCGAGATCGGCCAACCAATCAAAGTGGCCGAAGTAGCTAAAGAAAGCTTTAATAAACGTTTGACACACGTAAGCGGGAAGGGTATACAAGTCATTCTTCCGAAGGATAGAATAGAAGAAGCAACATGCACGCATTATAGCATCTCAGGCAGGATGGCGGCGGAAGGGGAGAAATGAACTTGACCTCCGGGGCTGACAAAGCGTGCCCCGAAGAAAAAAAGCGCGCGCTGTCCGGATCCGAACTATACACGCACTCTCGGCATCAGAAGGGCGCAGATAAACGGAGCTCTGGGAGCCGTAGTCTGGGGCGCGCGGCCAACAGACCCGAGCGCGATGCACGTGTAGCAGCCAACTAGGAATGAGAGAGGCACGGAGGCCATGCAAGGACCTGACTCGGAAAGGAGGCGGAGATCGAGAAGCAAAGGACAAAAGGAAACGATGGCGGGGTACGGCTTCCAATGGACTCGTGAGGAGAAGGGTCAGGGCCGGAAAGCCGCGAGACGCCAACAGTGGAAGCGAATCGTCGCTGAAACGGCACCCGGGAGATTCATAATTCCTTCTTGTGTGTCCGAAGCGCGAACGATACGTTGGTGCGCCGTGGTGGTGGTACCAGTTGCGGATAATGCCACGAGCGGACAGAGGAGAAACGAGGGAGGAAAAAAAGGACAAATTGGCAACGAAAGAAAGGAAGCAGATTTAGTGGACACGAACTCGAGAGAGAGTGAGCGGACCGGAGCACGGCTTCCGTGGTCGCGACTTTGTCATCACTCACTCCTGAATTTTCAACGCGGTAAGCCCAACCTGGGTCAAGCTCTCGAGAACTTGTGTGATCTGAGCGGTGTTTTATACTGGACGCTCGCTACGCAAAGCCGTTTATTCTTTCCCTAAAGAGGAGAAGAAAAGAGAGAAAGATTACAACAGAAGTCCCTCTGTACACTCTGACAGCCAGCAAGAAGAGCTGTTTAACGAGCGCTTTGGGGCCCATTGTGAGATGTTAATAAGTGTAGATAAGCCAGCGCTTTTCGAGTGTGCGAAGCAGGAGGAGAAAAGGGAAGTGAGAGGCGCGCAGTTACTAAAGGTGGCTTTCTTTCTTCGAACATTGTCTGAAGTGTGGTTGCGTTGTCATTTGTGTTATTTATAGCCGGGTCCTACAGGAGTCAAAAGTAAATTAACAACTCCTTGGAGGCGTAAACCGGATGTGATGATTACATGGAATTTGCCGCGATTTCCTGAAGTAACGCTGCTGTCGCCAATGACAGTCCACGTAGCTCTTCTAAAGCACCACACGCAACATGGGTAGGTCTTGTTATCATGAATGACTTCGACAACGCGGGTGAATGGATCCTAAAGTGTTTAGATAAAGACTTCTCGTCCTATCATTGTTCAGTGCATGATAACCCTGCGAGATACAAGCTTCGGTACCTCAGTAGCAGCTATTGCATTACAATACTGTAGAAACGACCGGACCATATCGTTTACTGCCGGTGGACGTTGCCGTCTACAGACACACCTGCAATTGTTCCACCATGGTGCCAACCTTCAAATATGTTGGGTGATATTTGCACCCGCATTTTACAAGCTAGGCAAGCAACTTGTCCGTCTCTAAGAACACTACGACGAAAAGACAAAAAAAGCCAACATGCGCAGAGTGGATTACGAAGAGAGCAGAACACCCAGTCGGCACAGCTGTTTACCCCGCGCTACACCTCCAAGCAACCCTAGGCATGGTCACTCAGTCTAACAACGACGTCATCATGTAGGCTGAAAATACAACCGTTCGCTTCGTTTCATCGACGGTCGCACTAAGCTGTGTGTGTATTCTGACGAGTGAGTTCCAAAGAAATGCGCTGTTCAATAAAAAAATATGTCAATAGTATTCTGCCTCAATAAAAAACAATGCGAAGGTTCGGCTTCATGTTCTTTTTTTTTTTTTGACACCGTTCCTTGAGCTTCCGTAAACCTCTGCTGTGTTGCATTCCTTGCCGTCAGGAAAGACTTAACTTCATTTCTTCTCTTTCTTCTTTTCTGTAAATGATCCTTCTTGTATTCGAGCTTAAAGGTCTCCGACTATGTTTTATAGTGAGCATGGTAGAAGGCGGTGGTGGTGATGATGTTGAAGCAGGCGGGGTTAGCCTGGCATACATAGCCGGCAATTGTTCCGCCTGATCCTCTTTTGAGTTGAGATCAGGGGTGTGTCACCAGGTGTCGATGAGTCCCGTATCTCTCGTAAGAGTCAACGCACTTCGTCGCTTGGCAGGTGTGCGTTGGGGAAACAATCCTATGTCCATGCTTAAACTGAACGCTGCACTGATAACATGGTAGAAGGCAGTCGGTGACTGAGACTACGACCCCATTACAACATTCGGTCTGCTTGAATGTTTATGCTTGGCTGCGCATGCTCGTGAATATCTGGTACATGTAGATAAGAACAGCAAATGTTCGATTTTCGTAAAAGAAGTACATTTTTTACATATGTAACGCAAAAGAACTTAACATCGAAAGGCGTTACCAACAGCAGAGAGAAATAGAGAGAGAGGGGCAGAGAAGAGAAAGAGGAAAGGCAGGAAGGTCAACCAGACACGCGTCCGGTTTCCTACCCTACACATAGGAACTGGTTGAACAGTCATAGGCTGTTGTGTCATGAAATGAAATCGAACTTTCCCTCCAGAGGCTCTATGTGGGGATAAGCGACTGGGGACTACCAAACGTGGAAGCACAACGACGAAAAGATCCACAAACAAGGCATGATAAGTTTTGTGTGTGCGATGTCCTACATTACGTCAGTCGCCCAACAATATACGCTTCAGTCGGTGATGTCTACGCAGTTACTGATAAAGCGAGAGGGTCGCGCAACGTAATGTCGGGCATAGTAAACACGCGATTTCCAGTCACTAAAGAATAAAAGACAAATGCAAAAATAAGTTGAGTCACGCGTAGATAGAAACAGCAACCCGAGAAACCAGAATCATATTTGCCGGCACAAACTCCCAATCCCGTATCTGTAGAATGGCGTCTTCCTTCTAGGAATAAAGAAAAATAAAGAAAACAGAGACAAAGCTCTCACTCGAGGAGCGCATCGGAAGACGCGATCTCCGGCTTGCCAGACACCCCCGTCCTTCTGCCACGAATAGCAGCGAGCAGGGAGAAAATCTTACTGTGCTCGGCTACACACGGCGGCCTCCTCGCGCATTGGGAATGACACATGCTCTCTAATTTCCCTAATCGCTCAACCCTGCGGAGTCTCAGACTAGAGCGAAGCCGACGTGGACCCTCAGCTGCCGCTGCCCTGGCGGGGCACCTATCGCGCCCTAATCTCGCGCATCGGGGCCATCGTGCAGTCAACGTCGTATCGCCGCGGCTCTCCAGAAGTCTGCCTCGTGTCACGCCGGGGCGTTTTCAACAGAGACACGTGCACGACACGCGCGAATCTCTCCTCGACATCGCGTGTAGTCGCGCTATACTTTAGAAAGCGTTAATTTTCATTGGTCGTATCTGCTCGAACCTGCTCGGTGGATCTTCACCGGGTGTGGGCAACCTTCGCCAGGCTAGGTCCGCCTGCAGCAAGCGCCACCCCTCCCTCAATTTCTGGACATGGACAGCGTTAGCTTATAGCTTGCCTTGCGCTAGTATTCAGACGTTCAAGACGTGCGTTTTATTTAATTGTGGCTAAGTTCCCCCTGCTTCCCCCACTAATAGTCGTCACAGCACCCATCATCGCATCAGCTTACGGTTGGAAATTTTGTTAATCCAAGAATCAACTATGGGAGTCTGCATTATCAGTATGGGTATGTATCAGTATGGGTATGAAAGAACGCAAAAGCTTGGGATAAAAAATTTAGTACAAGCATTCAACTATACTGGACCGTGGAAACCAGGCGTGTAAGTAAACCATGAATATTTTTACTGTGTGATCTCGAAAAACACGAGAAACGTGGAAATTCAGTAGTAAATATTTAGAAGCTTGGTATATGTCGTGGGTACAAGAAGTTGAAAAATAATTTGCGTTTTCGTGTTTTCACACAGAGATAGCGTGGCAAGAATAACATAGTTCACGTGTAAGGAATTTGCATTACGGAGAAGGCATATTTCGTTGAAGTACACAGTCGAAATACGGAATCCAGCAGTAAACTTTCAAACGCAGTCACTGGCGTCTCTACATCAGTCACAAAACGTACAGAATTCGACTGAGTAAGTAAAAAATTGTCTAAGAATATTACCGTCTAGTTACATTTCATTCTACAAACGGCGCACAACACAAATTGCTGCACATTTATGTATGATGCTAATCATCAAGTGAAAATATGTATTAGGTGGCATGGTTATTAATACGAACACAATGACGGCACGCTTACTAACAGAATTATATGCAATATGTTGTTGTGACACCAGCTATTCGCTGTCGCTTTTCCGACAGGATCTTACCTAATCAAATAGGCGTCAAATTTATTTGACCGATGAAGTTAAGCACCACGCAAATGATAATGTTGGGTGCCCCTCTTTCTAATGTAACTATTCTTTCATGCCTCGAAAACGACATCTTAGATTACAATAAAGATGCTATCCAAGCAAATTATTCACTTTTTTTCCAAGCAACATCGTGGTCTCGGAGATCGCATGCCTTGCGCCTGGGTATAAAATGTACGTTCCAACTCCTGGCTCACAGATGTAGCAAACAAAAGCCTAGTACTTTGGATATTATTTTTAAATGAATGTACGTAAGCCTGAAACATTCGCTTGTCAATCATATTACGGTCACTGCGAATGGACTGGCATGATCGTGAAGCCATACTATCGCCATCTGACAGAATTTACAACAATCCGAAAAACGCCTTAGGACATCATTCTGCTATTTTTTGCTGTGCGGCATTAACGTTAGGCCATGCTCTAACCTCTAAAGAAATTTTTGTTTTTCTGACAAGAATGTGTCAGTCCTTACCATTCAGTTCTTAACTTACTTACATTTTAATATGTTTTTTCTTATGTGATTGAAGAATTAGGGAAGTCAGCGACGTCTTTTAATACAAGAAGCGCCGCAAGATTTCTATCCCAGTGATGCTAACTTAATGGCGGCACTGCCCAGCATTACGTGGGCTGCGGAAGTTCTTATACGCGATAATTTATTCGCTCATTAACTCCATAAAACGAGATTAATAATTCTATTTAGATTGTTTACGATTATATTTTCGTCGTGGCGGTAAAAGCTGAATGTATTTTCAGCATCCATGTTTGCAGAAATGCATTTTTGTCTGCATTGATATGAATAAGACATCGATAAACAGCATTCGTCGATCTCGTACTCCTGTTATATTGTGCTGCATGTACAGTGGTGAGCACTGTTAGGGTGAACACCTCATTAGTATTCAAGTTGGTATAACTTCAACATACCTTCTACTTCAAGGGGGAAATGTGCCGAATACGACGGCTGATGAAGCCTATAAAAGAAATAATAGTTTTCTTTATTTTGTACTAAACATCAACTGCTATAGGCTCGTGAATACTAATGAGGTGTTCAACCTAACAGTGCTCACCACTGTACAACGTGGTTCATCCTCAGTTTTCTAATTCATAAGTTTTCCATACTTTCAACATGAAGCGTGAAACAGTGTTGAAAGTTTACTTTGCCAGAGGCCTGACATCTACCACAGCAGCTCTCTTACTCTAATATGCTTAACAGTTTTGTACGCTCCTTTAGAAATTATACTGCATGCAGTAATTCTCATCTGCAATTCCGTAAAGCATAGGTGTATCGTGCGTCACACACGTTGAACCTTAGCGTGAAATTTTTTCGACGTCGCATTAAACAAGCGGCTGTAGACGGATAGTTCCCAGCCTCGTTAAGTTTTCGTTCAGCCTGCTTGCAAATGTGACGTGAAGCCTAACAACAATAAACTGGCACTTACAGCGCAAGTTTGTCAGCGGCGTACATGCGATTAACAAGTTTTAACTTACCAGTTAAGCAAGGAAGCAGGCAAAAGACCTTGGGCCACCAGCCGACTAGAGGACTCATCACGGTGACTCTCCTGGAGACAGAACACACCCGGAACGTTGGCTCGGCGACGAAGAGTGAGCGGAAACCGGAATATGGATAACCGTGAGCGTTCAGGAAAAAAAAAGAGAAGGAACAGAATTTCGGCAAGCAGTGGAAGTTGCCAAGTTTGTATCTCACGACGCAGCGAGTGGGACCGTAGTGCGTCCGGATTTCGTCAAGGACCGAGATATTCACCGCCGGTACACGTTGTTAGTTTTGCAGCCGCGTCACTCGAATCACGTGCAACAAGGAGGAGCAGTCCCATGACAGAATAGCAGACGTAAAAAATGCGAAAAGCTGCACAGCGTGTTGCGGCCGCGGCGACGACAACCCGCGCGACCGGCGTGCGTGAGTGACTCCTTTTTTTGAGGTGAAACCTTGACTGGGACGGTGCCACTGGCCCCCCGCTTCGCCCTCGCCACCTTCTGTCGGCCGGTGGGCCCTCCCCCCTTCGCGCGGTTTGTTTTAAGGCCCCGGGCTCGTCGCTTACACAAGAGCGGGCAGGCGTGGCCATCGTCTCGCACCACGCAGGGCGCCTGCGCGGCCTACTCCAATCCCGCGGCGCCGCCAGGTTTCGGTTTCACTTTTGCGGTGCGCCGCCGAGCGCTCTTCACGTCGCCGCGCCGCCACCACGGCTGCGTGCTGGCACTCTTTTTTTTTTTCTCGTCGTCCGATTACTCTGTGCGCTCGCTCGCTGGTTCTGTCGACGTTTGTTTGCTTTACGGTTTCCCTCGTCGCTGTCCGCAGCGCGCAGGGCTTGCGCCGCGGGTTCTGCTTCGCCGCACATAGAGTAATGGAGTGGCAGAGCACGCTCTACAGGACAGAAAGACAGAAAAGGAACAGAGCGTTCGTTGTCGACACGGAGATGAAGTTGTTCGTGTCAACCGCAAAATCCGGACGTCCCGTGGAGCTAGCACACTTCGCTATCGTATTTAAATTTATTTTTGGGCCAGCATCGCTAAGTACTAGGTGTGCGGTTGTGCAACGATACGTGCGGCTTTTCAAGTAGACAAACCCCCCACTTTTCTTATTATTTCTAATTTCACACGCTCCACATTTCAACGCAAGTACACATGAAAAAGAGATTCGAACTCTGCCGAAATTACAACTTAAAAACTTGGGGTCATAGTGCTTCTGGCCCCAAGGTGCATCTCAATAGATTTTCCTGAAAAGTCCTCAAAGTCTTTAATGATTCTATGCCCCCTCTCATTTGAGCATTTCATGGAAACAGTGCACAATACAGGAGGGCCCATGGGCTCGTGCAACAAGTGATAATGCGCAATGAATCAACTGTACCATCTTTGCCTCGGCCTTTCAACTCAATTATGCGCATCACTCAGATGCTTAGTTACTGTGAGCATTAGAGCAAGTTATACGTTTTATGGAATGAAATCATTTAGATCGCACCTTTTATTTTTGTTCTGACTCTTACTTTCAGGGAAAATTATTATAATCCATCTTCTTACCAGCGCAAGCTGACATTTATTATAGATCAAAAACGTAGTATTGTTTATTGCACCACCTTTCAGAGCGGTGCATTTAAAGCATCATCGCATCTTGAGCAGACACCCTATCTAGAGCCTCGTAATGACGAAATCGCTACCACATAGCTTGGGACCAGCATATTTTGCACATGATACATCCGCGGAGGCTGTGAGATGCAGAACAACACTACTTCTGAGAAAATGCGGGTAGAATAAGCACAAGCATTCTCCCGGCCTGGTTCTTGGTCATCATGGAACCTCATTGCTTGGTAAAGAACCATCTCCAATGTGACGGAATCTCCACCCGCCAGCTTAACTTTGAGCACCAATGGGAAATCCCTACAGAAGACAAGAGCAGTTTGGTGCAGTGCTTGTGTGCTTCGTCTTCTCTGTCCCTGTCTCAATTTCGCGCTATGACTTGGTCACTACAGTGCAAGCAAGTTGAACACTTTATTGTACCCTGCTTTTCTTTTATGCATGCATGTGCGTAGAAACGGAGCGAGGCGAAATTCAAGGCTCAGGCTCCTTCCCCAAGTGATTCAACCTTGAAGGCACCGAACACTGTCTGCCGATGGGTAACGAGCAGTGGAGGTTTGAAAACTAAGGTATCCATCAGAAGAGGTGAGCGCTGAACCATGATGCCACGGATGAAGGAATAAAATAACAAAAGAAGGCACATGCAGTCTAGTTTTGCAACTTCAGCAATGATTGCGTTATTTGACTTAACGTATCAAAGCAACACACCTCCTAGTAGAGATGCCATAGTGGAAGGCTCTTGATTTTTCCCCCTAATATCACCTACTGATCTGGATGGCCTCCGAATGTAGATTCATGGCCCCCTTTTAGTTCACACTTCTCATATATTATTAATTCTGGCCTGGATACCCTGATATAGGAGATGCAAGCCCAACCTAGGCACCGAGGCCATTAACTCATTTTTGGAATAAGACGTTTTCACACCGTTATTTTGAAATTCTTACACAAGAGATGACGCAAGGGTACACAAGAAGAGGTGCACAAGAGATGCATACTGCCCCCATCAAAATACGACCACCTCGGCCACGAATCAATCCCCCTTACCATCTCTTACCATCGCTGACAACTCACGATCGGGCTGTACGACTTTCGTTCTAGTGACAGCTGCGTGAGTGGTTGACTCGCATTGCTGTCACAAAACGTTTTCCTAACGAGATAAAATGCATTGTTCAAATAAAATTTACGGTCTTATATTGCTCACAGAGCGGATGAAATTATTTTATTGTATTATTTCAAAGTCATAGCTCCGGCGATAACCACGATGAATCTGCGTACCGGAGCCTCAGTTCGGTAGCAGAAATTCACGCAGAAGGTGCAGAAGCTAGGCGTCCGAGATCACGGTCCACTGCCCCATCACGGATATCATAGAAAGTGTCATTGCGTCGGTGTCGACGGTGCCACAACTTTGAGTCGAAAGACATCGAAAGACGAGTCGGCATGATACGTTAAAAACCCTGTTTCTTACCACTGGCGCTGATGGGCGTTGGCTATGGGAAGGAACTGCCGCGAGCACCCCCCCCCCTCCCCTCCCCCTTCAAAATTTCTTTACTTAGTTCTAAATACTTCCACATTCCTCAATTAGGGCTGTACTACTGCCGCTTTCTCTCGCTAGAGTGACTTTTTAAGAAGTCACTTTTGCACAGCTACCTTATTATTTGGTGAGGGGACCGGACTAGACTGTGCAAAACAAAAAGTGACACATATGCAGACAAATTCATTGCAGCAACGATCACTGAGTTCACGCGAGGCATAGAATTCACACTCCATTAATATCAATCTGTGCACTCGGCGCACGTGAGAAAGTATGTTACGATATCACGAGACGCTTTCAGTGCCTCTGTGCTGTGCATACAATGAGGCTAACAGCAAAATGTGAATTCATTGGTCATGTGTTAAAAACAAGAATAGGTACATTGTATGCAGAAGAGGAATCACTTGTACCTTGGGTCATCGCCCCAACTTATTAATAATTCAGACAGCTGGGAGTAACAAAGGTATCATTACGCAATTACGTGCCATCTCTATGTGTTAAACGCAAAACGTGAAAAGACGTGACCAAGTATTTCATCGACGGAATAAGTAGCATGTCGCATCCTTCGGGGGAAAAAAAGCTTTACAGCCTTTAAGCAAATAAATAAGTATATTACAAAAACCAACGAAAAAGTACGTGACTATTCTTGCAGAGTTTAGGACCGAGTATTTAGGTTATTAAAAAGATATTCCTTCTGCTAAATATATTTTCTCCTAACGTTTCACTTACTGCAAATATTTACTATGTTTTTATCAGTACTGTACTACCTCTAAGAAATGTAATAGAGCGTTAGATAGAATTGTCCAAGTCGAAAGAGCATGAATCATTTGAGTTGCGCTTTCTAAGAATTATTGTACAAACCTTCTCAAACTATCGCGAGCCCTACACGAACAATGAAGGATAGCGTCCCGAACGAATACGTTCAAGGAAATGTCAAAGCAGGAGACACTGAAAGCAATATGCGCCAGAAGAAAGAGGAATAAATAAGAAAGAAGGTATGGAGGTCAATCAAAGGGGCATACAGTTTGCTACATTCTGCTGGGAAGGGGAAAATAAGAAAGAAAGGAAGATAGTGAAACAATATAACAGGGTCTTAGACGCCATGCGCGCACAGAAAACGACATTGTATAGAGTACGAAGCACTCACACTTGATCACGTGATCACGCGGGTCCTGGTCCTATTCGAGTAGAGAGAGCACCATTCTATAATTGATACTGGAGATGTTTGCCTGGCCATACGCCTAGCGGGCTACTTCAAATGACGAGGGTTACATATGAAATGACACATTCATACACCGTACACACGCACACGACATACACAAGCACACACATTAACGAGTGGCTAATGGGTCAGAGCGAGGCTAATGCCTCTGAGAAAAGCTAAGAGCGCCTGGTTTACAAGCTTCCTCGGGAAGAGCAAGTGATGAATTGAGTATTTTCACCACTTGTACTGCAGTTTGTACTTGGACTGCAGTTTGCATTTGTACTGCAGTGCCCTGGTGTTGCTTTCCTGTAACAAAAATTAAAGAAAAACGAAGCCTCCGTGGTCTCGTTAGAGTATCGGGCTTCATGTGCTAGAGGTCCTTTGTTCGAATCCCGCCGTCGGATAATCTTATTTAAGAATATATATATATATATATATATATATATATATATATATATATATATATATATATATTCGGAACATTACGGTGGAGGCGAAGATTTGCCTGGAGTGCCCATATAACTGCTATCGCAATTGTAGATAATGCAGCTTGAAGCAGTTAGACATTAATGGCGCAGCCTACATACTGGCAATTTCAATGCACACTTTTTACATTTTCCCTTCCTGATGCGAAGCCTGTGGCTATTCCACTGATGCCATCGCTTTCTTAAACCTTACATCGGTGTGCGCGGATACTAGGAGTCTCATCTGAATAATGAGTTGTCTACCTGCATTTGAACACTCCGGTTACAGATCATTAAATTAAATGGTTTCTTACAAAATTTACTCACCTCTGACCATTTGCGTGTGCCGGTACTCCGACACTAAATTTTAAAATATTAAGGCCCAAATGTTTTTCGTTTGCGCCTGCAAAAGTTTAAGGCCAGAGCAAATAAGAGAGAGAGACGAAAATTCTCTGTACTTCGGCCAAATTCTTAGACGCAGAGCGGAGACCGCAAATCCCTGCTCCGAAGCTGAGAAGCACACTGCGTCGAAGCCGGCTACGAACCCGCGCGCGCAACATCTACGCGCTGAATTCGGGGTCATGTTCCGCATGCCAACTCCTCAGCGCCATTCGAAATCACGTCGGGCAATAAATAACTGAACTTGGGCGCACTACGGTCCGGGAGGCCTGGCGGATTCGCTGCTAAAAGCTAAAGAAACGCAGTAAAAAAGAAAAATGTGGGGTGGGAAGGGAGAGGGGCGGTGAATGTGCGATGATTTTGGATTTTTTTTTTATTTTGCGAGAAATAGTACAAACGGTACACCGCGAGGGAGCGAGGGATGGAATGACGAAGTAAAAAGATTGGAAAGGAAAGTAGGCGGTAAAGCGAAATGCGGCACGGAACGCAATCGCGCGTCTTGTGTACCGCACGGCCGGGCGTTTTGACTGCGCACGTCGCGCCATAGCTCAATGGACACGTACTACGCAAAGAGCCACCGCAGTTGGGGAGAGCTTCAGCTCTAGGACACGCGGCGGTATACGGCGGGGAAATAACCGATAACACCAGACGATGCAGCGCCGCTGAAACTTGCTGTTCTACACGCGGCAACTTTGTTCCCGTTGGTGTCTGTTTTTCTACCTTGCGTTCGGCATCACTGGCTCGTGCGGGTCTTTCCCCCTCGCCGCCAGGTAGCGTGGGGACTCGGAAAATGAAAATAAATGCGGCCTTTTCGCATTTTGCGAGGCCGCCGCTGCCGCTGGTGTCGTCGTGTGTACTGCTCGAAGGGCTCGAACCGCGAACCGCGTACGTCACAAACGCGAAAATCCACTCGGCGCTGCCTTTGTTTTTATTTGTTCATTGAATTTTTTTTTTTACTTTCTTCATCAATGCGTGTGATCGCGTCGACAGGAGAGAGTGAAAATAAAGCCCTACCCAGACAGGAGGACGAATTTGTTATTCAACGCTCCGAAGTCAGTGGAGCGCGTGTTTCTTGCGACGTGCCAGACAATGCCAACCGCTCTTAGCTTTTTACGAGCAATGGCCCCGTTGGGTCGCCATGGTGCATCGCCACAGCGGACTATCAGTGAACCTTACCACCTTTCTTCGGATGCAACGAAATAAAACGTCACTGCCAACAAGTGACCTAAACACTTTATACGACGCACGGTTACAGAAAAAAAAGTAATCAATATACTGGGATAGTTTACTGCTCGTATTTGATGTGGAGGCTTGCCAGCGTCCCTTCGAATGCTGGCATCGAGGCGTCGAAGTGCTGAGACCACCGAAGCGTTCACTGTCGGTGCGCGTTAGTGTCATAATGCAGTACTTCTCTTTTCTGCTCGTAGGCGGCGGCACCGCCCCGAGCAAGAGCGCGGGTACACGGAGGTGTGTTAAGCCCAGACCACACGTACGCTTGCGGACGCGCGTAAGCTCGCGTCTACGCGCCTTGCGGTTGCCGCGCCTAGCGAGGAATGGCGTTTTGCATCCACAAATACGCGCGACAGCGCGCGCTCACTGGCATCACTTGTTTACACCTTGGCAGACGCCACTTCGTATTTCGTTGTTGGCAGTGCTTCAAAATGCTTCGATATTTATAAACGTAATTTTTATCTTTTTGGAGCTGTTAGATCAGCCCAAAAAGTGAAGAAGAAGCACTTTCTTGCATGGTATAATTCTGCTTAACTGAGAGTTGAATGTACCGCGCCGTCGCTGCGTAGCCAGGCGCGCCGACGCGAGGCAGCCCAGGCGCGCGATAACTGAGAGGAGCTGATCAGCGAGATCGCGCCGCGTTTCGACGCGTACGAGCCGTGCCGCACCGTCTGCGCATGCGTGGGCGCGCGGACGCGAGCTCGCGCGCGTTTGCAAGCGTACGTGTGGTCTGGGCTTTAGATATATAAGGCGCGTCTGTGTAGCTCTCTGCAAATGCGTTTGTGGCGCAATGGGTTAAACGCTCGGCGATCTATCGTCGCGGACCGAGAGGTCGTGGGTTCGATTTCCAAATCTGGGATAGTTTACTGCTCGTATTTGATGTGGAGGCTTGCATATGTTCAGTAGGGGACCGCCTAAGGCATCATATTAGTATTGTTACAAACGTCGAAAGTTTATGGTATAGAGTACTAATGAGCCGTTTCCCCTGTATCCGTGGACCGTACTTCAAGTACAAGAGTAACAAAACATGGAATTGGGCGACTTACCGTGATTTGCAATATCTACAACTGTCGTGTCACTCTCGATTAAGGATTTGTGGTCTCACAGTTTGGCAGTAACGACAGACTTACACGCGCTTCTTTGAACGTATACCCCGCATGCGTTTTCGTCCTCTCACCTGCGCATGTGCGCGCCACGGCCATCAAATTTTCGAAAGAAATAAAAAAAAAGAGTGCGCGGTTCGGTCATCATCTATCGACAGCGCGCCGCGATCGCCATCATGCCGACGCGGGCCCGCGCGAGCGGTCATTAGCTTTCATTAGGCATTCCGCCTGGCACTGGGTGGCTTCGAGGTGCAAGGGCGTTGCTGCACGTAGTCGTGCGCCGGCGCACGCGGAATAGAAAAGCGGCTGCGTACATAGACAAAGCGGTGGGAGCGACTCCCTACCGGAGTTACGGGGGGACACTGACTGACGTGCGCAAGAACGCGGTGGTCAGAAAAAGGGTGAGGAGAGCGCTAGGCAAAAGGGCTTAACCAAGAAGCGCCGTTTACAAAAAAAAAATTATAACGAAAAATCTGCCGCGGGTTGAATTCCTAATATGTAGCGACGAGCCAGCGACATAAAAGCTCGATTAGTATGCGCCGTGGCAGTGACTGCGCTTGCAGTGCCTGAACAGAGCGGGCCTGCGCGAAGCCGCCGACCAGACCGGTCCATTGTATGGCTGCTGACGGCGATGGTTACAGTTTGCGTTCTCGCCCAGCTCGCCGCCGCCGTCGTCGTAATGCGTCGTTCGAACAGGGTGCGCTAGCCAGCGCGGTTACGCGCAGCAGCATTTGTACTCCGTCGTTGCGCCTACTGCTAAGTAGTGCCGAACTTTGTGCAAGATTCGGTTACACACCCAGAAACAATATCAACCAAATCCTGCGCCTGCGAACGCGCAGCAGCCACGCCTGGCGTATTGAAGGCACGTTGCGAAGCCGCCATAGGACGAGTTCTGCTTTGCGCAAAAGGAAATTGACCCAACTCGGGATTGTACTTGGTGGCAATGGGGAGTGGCGGTACAGATTCGTCAATCACAACACGCAACGAATTGCCTTATGTTCCTTTCTTTTCAATTCGGTTAGCATTCCTTGCCTATTTCAGGCACTTTGAATCGATCTATCTATTTATCTATCTATCTATCTATCTATCTATCTATCTATCTATCTATCTATCTATCTATCTATCTATCCATCCATCATCCTACGCTTACCAAGTGGCCCATTTTGCCTACCTGCTTGGATCACTATGTATGTGCTTCTGGTCGTGATGCCGTTGCGGTCGTTCCATCGTCCTCGCTTCAGCTTCGTCATCTGACTCTCGTCATGCCCTCGTCATAATACAGTGCTCGTCATCCTATTGTCATCGTCATCACGCTGTTGTCGTACCATCGCTATCCTTTCTGAAACGTCATCCGATTGTCGACATGTCGTCGTCGTCATACCGCCTTCGATGTTCCATCGATGTCATTCCTTCTTCGTCATTACATCGTTATTATGCAGTCGTCATTTAATGGTGATTATGGTGCCATTGGCATGCCATCCTCTTCAATGCGTCATCGTTATATAGTAGTCGTCATACATTCATTGTCCCACCGTTGTGGCTTCCTTCGTTATGCCATCGTCATCGTTGGAGAATCGTCATCCGGTTGTCGTCATACCGCTTCCGTCGTTCCATGGACGTCGTTCCTTTCTAATCGATCCATCGTCGTGGAATCGCCGTCGTCACACAGGGGTCGTCATGCCGTCATGGTCATGACCAACCCCGACGGACGAGTGTCACAGCAATGTAAGCCGATCCCGGAGACAATGTATGTCGCGTATAGCCGAAGCACTGAAGCTCTCAGATTGACCACTACAGATCCTCAAAATAGGAAGGGATGAAAGAGTGGAGAAGGAAAGGCAGGGAGGTTAACCAGTTCAGGACAACCGGTTTGCTACCCTACACATGGGAGCGGGGTGAGGGGGAATGAAAGATGGGGAGGAGAGAGAGAGCACATAACGTACACTGCACACACATCGTCAGTCACAGTCCGTCACTCTTGCGTGGTACGTGACATCACTGTTATAGCCGCTTGTCCAAGCCTGTTTCCTTTAAAAACCTAAGCAGTCCCTTCGTTGCTTTCAGCTGCGATGTCTTCTGTCGACGACACGCGAGAATGGTTTCAATTGACAGTGGTCGATTGTCCAGGTGTGCTTCCTCAAAATAGGTGTCTTCAGCAATACAACCCGCCGTGGTTGCTCAGTAGCTATGGTGTTGGGCTGCTGAGCACGAGGTCGCGGGATCGAATCCCGGCCACGGCGGCCGCATTCCGATGGGGGCGAAATGCGAAAACACCCGTGTACTTAGATTTAGGTGCACGTTAAAGAACCCCAGGTGGTCCAAATTTCCGGAGTCCCCCACTACGGCGTGCCTCATAATCAGATCGTGGTTTTGGCACGTAAAACTCCATAATTTAATTTGTTTTTCTTCAGCAATACAGTGTGTCGCTATATTGCTTGCGTGCTTATCGCTTTAACGTCGACAGTCATCGTGAAATGGATTGTGCCGGATTCTTTTAAAGCGAAGCTTTGTATGTCTAGGCGAAATCGTATATGGCTATGCGAAATCACCTGTGTACAGAAAACTATCATCATCAGCACTGGCTTAAGCGTCGTCGTCTTCTTCCGCAGCTGGCTCGTTGGCGCCCCTCGGGTTGCGCTCGTGCTCGGCACGCCCTGGTGCCACTGCTCCCGCGTCCGTCGTCGTCGTCTTCTTCCACAGCTGGCTGCGTTGCCGCTCATCATTCCAGCGTAGAATTTCACTTCTCTTCTGTCGTCGTAATGGCCAGGACTCGTTTACGGGGGTATGAGCCAATTATTATAATACGTAACGGACAGGTTTAATTTTGAAGCAATTTAATTTCGAATAATTGCAAGCGGCAATGGCAAGCGAATGCTGCTAACCACGCCTCCGAGCAAACTCGAGACATCGAACGCAAGCGACAACGGCGGACTGCGGGCATATCGTCAGTGACGTCTCCCTCGCAGCCGAACGTGTGTGCAACCTCATAATTGAGAAATACTTTAATGAACCCTTGGGATTAACCCAGTGGTAAACACCAGGGCCGCACGTTTCAGCTTCGCTGGTTAACCACCTTCATGGAGGGGAAGGTCCAACGATTGTTTTTGTTGTTTTTTTTTTCATTTTGGACTTTGATGTTAACTTTGCTACTACTTTCAGTTACTGAGTGTCTACTCCGTCCCAGCAATACGTGTACACATATAGGGAGCGCAAAAGAAAAATCCGTGGTTTAGTGCCTGTGACACCCGAACTTAAACGCGTACGTGCTTTTAATGGCAAACTTCTCAGATGAACCAGCTTCCACCTGCTTCCATAACATAGCTCGTTTTTATTGTGGTACTATATATTATACAATGTTGCATAGAGATAAACAAGTCCAGTTTAAAAATGAGGACAAGGAGTAAAAAAGCACGGAAGTTCAAATGTGGCATAACTTTTTCATGTAGAATTACTAAATTAGCCAATTATGGACAGCAGGTTTGCGGCGTCTCTTCAAACCATGATGCTCTAACGCTGCAGCATACGAACAGCAAGCGAAGTTGGAAACCATTGCCACAAAACTTCGACCGGACGACCACGGATGCTTGTTTTTTCTCCTATATGCATGCGCCTGGTAAGAAGAAATAAATAATATATTAAACAACAATTCATCATTAGTTCTCATCGAACAAGACTTCGACTAGTGAAACATTCACCTATCTAGGTTAAAAGTCGGAAGTACCTAGATATCGTCGCTGCGCATTTCAGGATTATTAGACTGTATACCCTCGCGTCTGCGCTACAAAACTACTTCGTGCCACGGCGGAGAATCAGCACGAAAGAGCTGGAAGTACGACACGAAAAGTTGGTGGCAATGTCTCTATTCGCGCCGCACACCCGGATGAGGACACAGCGCACACAAACTCTTCACAAGTTCTCCGCGAGGATGCCAGCGCGCGTCACAGGGCCAAGCGCGACCACACCGCATGGGCTTTTTTTTTTTTTTTTTGCCCTTACCCAACACGGTGCCAGCTATAGCTGGCTCGCTGTATCTACCGCGGCTCCTCCAATCCTTCTCGGGCTCCCCCGGACACCGAGCTTAATAATGCAGCGTGAACACAGAGTGCGACATGAGGGGAGGGGGGGCAGCTGCAGAACCCGCAAAGTGATTAATAAATAATCAATTGCGAACGCTGCCGTTGCCCCACCCTCTCCCTATCCTCTCACCTTTCCCAGACACGATTCCATCGGCTCTCGCCTTCTTGTAGACATAGCCGCACTGTGGTGGCAGTGACGACCAATGGAAGGAAAGGCTGTGACGGGGTCGCATCGCGACGACCTCTGCCGAGACTCCCGGGAGATGTGTCGCGGTAACGACCGAAGGGAAAGGCTGCCGCCCGCCGGCGCTAAGTGACTTCACTCCCATCCATGAGCCTCCGCTGCACCGGAGACAATGACGATGCCCTCGCTACCGCACCGTCGCGCGTGCAGTGGACCAGGTCCGGTGCCTCCGCGTTCGGCGAACGAACGGGACCGGACTGCCACAACCTTGTTAGGACAAGTGTTCTCGAGTGGGGCACCGTTTTCGGGAGCTGATGTCCCAGGCGTGCGTTACACCTTCCATACGCCCAACCTTTTCCGAGCTAATAGTTCCGATTGCCTGCTAGTCTGAGAGATAAAGTTTTCAAACTTAGAGATGAGCACGAAGCACGCGAAGATTGAGATGACTCGTTTCTCCTTGCAGGATTACTAAGACGAGACATGCGAATGACGTCCTTGGATTGGGCCACATTGGGTGGATCATTGCAACGATAGATATTACTTTGTGTATACAGTACGTTTCACTGAATTTTCAGAGTTAGTGGGGAAGCCAGCTTTGTAATATCGTTATTTTGGAGGCGGCGTAGTCGTAAGCTTTACTAAGTTCGTGTGGATTGCTACAAAGGCGTGGTTTACATTTTCGCGTTACATATCGAAACGCAAATAAAAAACACATCTCGCCTTCGCTGCTGCAACTTTTTTTTATTTGAACGTACAGCACATAACACGTTAGGCATCGTCACTTTGGACATTGAGTAACGTTCTCTTCGGAGGGCACAGACGGCAAAACTGTCGATGTGGTACTTGTGTGCATTCATACACAAACTTTATTCGAACAAGCAAGAGTGGTTTCCAGCGGCGCTGTGCAAGAAAGGCAGTCTGTGAGCCAGTCTAAGCTGTCTGTGAACGTAGCACATCTCCTGCATCAACAATGAACAGTAAACTTTATCGGTGTTCGTAGCTTTGCTCTCGCCGCGAGAATCAAAACTCGATGATTTGAGGGAGCGGATGAATCTAGCTGACACGCGTATGTCATTGTCACCATATGCAGTGCAAGAAGATGCTCGAATCATATCCCCTTAAGTGTGCGGAGTGTCACAGCTTAAGCAAAACAGACAAAACTAATATTTTATATTCAACTGCAATGAAAGTTCAAATAACAGTCATAAAATGTAACAAACACGTACACAGTAGCAGAAAAAAAGCATACTATTCGCATTTTCAAACACGTTTCGCGCTAGTCGTGACGCAGCTCATCTAGTCAGCCTGTTCGTCGGTATGCGTTAGACAGCCCTAGATTTCAGAATTACGGCGCACAGTCCGCAGGCAACGTACAAAGTGTGAAAACTTCCACGCACATAAAGACTAAAAACTTCCTCTGTTGTCCTGTACAGTCCAATTTTCCCGCCCGTCAGTCGAGAAAAACGAATGAGTAGATAGGCGGGAGGAGCGAACTTGGAAAGAAGCAACACAAGTCGTTCGGCAACACGGGAAACGCTGTAGATGGTGAGGCAAGTTAGGAGCAGAAGAGGAGGTGGTCTCGGTAATAAAAAACGAAAAAGCAAACAAAACAAAAAAGAACGCGAAAGGTTCGCATTCGCAGTGAAGGACACGGAAAGCTCACCCGTAACCATAAATATTAAATCCGCAATCTATGACGGGCCGGAGGGATAAAGATCACAACGCAACCGCAATTCTCGGAGAAAATCGCGGAGCACCTCGCGGAAAGGGAAAATGCGGTGTCTCATCTCTCTTTGGGCTCGGTGAGACGCCCAGTCGCATTATTCTACGCGGCGGGAAACAGACGCATTCGACCGGTGTCTTTCACATGTGGCAGGGGGCGGACTCTCTTGCATAAAACAGGTGCTTGCACAGGATACACTTTGTCGCGAATCCGATGTGTATCTTGATAACAATGGAAAGGTCAGAGCCATACATGTACACAGGAGTTGGGTCACGCTTTAATTGAGAGCTTGAGAATTACATTCATTCATTCATTCATTCATTCATTCATTCATTCATGTCGTCATGCACATTGGCTAGCATAGAATATACGCAAAATTGATCGATGACCACATTGGTGGTATTACGACATTCATATCTTCGTGTCCCGAAACGATGGTATTGAGGCCGCTACGCTACTCCCACTCTTTAGTCTACAGGAGCAAATCAGTTATCGCTGTCAATGACTCTTATGTCAAAGTGTGGCCAAACTATGAGGCAGACAGATAGAGCTACAATCATATGCGGAACCACCTAGTGCAAAATAGTGGTAGTAGGGGCTGGACACTCTCCTCATCGGCACGTTAATGACCTGCGGCGCCACGTGTTATGATATCGCTGTTTTAGCGGTCGGACGTAAGTCCTTGGCAGCAGTACTGTAACGATTATATCACAGGCTTATTAGTTTTCTCACCTCTCGACACCAGCCCGAGCGCCTTCAAGCTTTTGTTGTCACCAGAATCAACATTTCCTGTGTGGCGCATTATGAAAATAGAAAAAAGAAGGGAGGATGATAAAGCTAAATTAAAGTCAGGGGTATTACGTGCCAAACCCACGATCTCATTATGAGGCACGCCATAGTGGGAACTCCGGAATAACTTTGACCACCTGCGTTTCTTTTTATTGTTATTATTAATTGTACACTCAATATACATGGTGCATGGGTATAAACGGTACATGGTACCGCTCATCACATCAATAATGGCTTCTTTCCTGGAACCTAATCAAGTTAACTCTTTCACAAGTGGATTTCACTTTGTCATTCATTTCAATGCTAGAAGTCTTTGCAAACACTTTGATGAGATTGATCTTTCATTTCATCATGTTCTAGCTCATTCTCACTAATTGCCTTAACTGAAACTTGGTTATCAGACGACGGCAAAATCTTTATTGCTTCCTTAACTACAATTCAAAATACTGTAATAGATTAATTAGCAGTCATGGTGGCACGACCACATACGTATATCTCTCCTGATCTTACTTATCGCAGACGACATGCTTTACCCTTACCCGTCACTAATTGCGAATGAGTTTGGATTGAAATAGTTAATTGCTCTCCTTCTAATGATCACAGAGATTTCATATTTGGTTGCATTTACCGACCTCCTTCATCATCAGTCAATGGCTTTTTGTCTAATCTTGACCATACTTTACATACCATTTCACTAGAGAACAAAAATGTCATTATAATGGGTGACAATAACATTAACCTAATCAATGACACATCACTAACAGTTATTTCTCACAGCAGTTTACTACATGGCTACGGATACGAATTCTTAGTTAATGTTCCTACACGACAGGTTCCTAATGGTACAGGGACTCTAATTGATCCCGCCCTCTCTAACTTATTAACTTCACCAGAGGTGAAAGTTCTTATAATATTGACATTACTGATCATTACCCATTGCTTCTACGCTTCAATTATAACTCGAGTCCTTGGGCCCTCTTCCGCACTCTAAATATGTTCTCAACAAAGATAGCAATGATATTAGCAAAGGTATAACTACCTTTGCTAATATAGACTGGTCTGAAATCAAAACTTTTAATGATCCTCAGAGAAAGCATTTTCTAAATTTCTTACTCTAATTATATCACATATTCAAAAATTCACTTGTAAAAGGAAATGTAAAAGAAACCTTAGCATTCTCCCACAATTCATGGATGTCTCAAAAGTTATTAGCAGTTTTGCACAATTGCGATAACCTGTACAAAAAGGCTAAAAACCAGCTTTTTAATACTAATTTAATTGCCCGATATAAAAACTCTATAACTCTATAAACTGTATAAACAGCCAGTTGAAAGCGGCAAAACGATTATATCTAAAACAAAAAATCCTTACAAGCTGGCAATAATACCAAATTGAAAAGGGACATTGTAAACTCCTTTCTAAACTGGAATTCTCGACCAGAACAGGTATAAAAAATTTTGTACAATAATTTAGACTATAACTCCCCTATCCAAATAGCTAACATTTTCAGTTCCTATTTTTTTCACAATGGCACACCCTCTCCTTCACAAGTGACTCAACTGAATCGTCTCCCTCACTCATTTTTTCTCCTTCCCACAACGCCAGAAGAAATACATGAGGTTATACGACACCTATAACTCACCAATGCAGGAATTGAGGAAGTCCTCCCTGCTAACATTAAAATGATTGCGCACCTAATTTCTGATATTTTGTCGTTTATTACTAATTTGATATTCAAGACTGGTGTGTTTCCTAATCAGCTTAAACGTGGTAAAGTCATCCCAGTTCTAAAAAATCTAAATAGCTTTCTAAAAGCCTTCGGCTATTCGCTTGCATTGACGATCATCGTCAGTGGTTTCCGCACAGTCTTTAAAATAAAAATGCCGGCATATCCCACATCCTATGGGAATGAATGTTATGCGAAGCAGTGTGCAGGGAGCCTATCAAGTTAACGACACGACCATGAGAGCACCAAAACCTACGCGGCAGTTTCATGACCTAGATGACACGCATGTCATGTCATCAGTCCTCAGGAGTCCCTTTAGCTACGCCGAAGAGACCTTAAGACCTTACTCATGCTCATGACTATGACTTCGACCATTAAATTTTAGCATTTTCCTCCACTTCATACATCCATACATGCTCCATAAATCCGAACCCATTCCATTGGTTTTTGAGTGTTAATATTTTTTCACTGAGTCATTGTCATTTCTGCTCAGTCATGCTCACGACTGTGACTTCTACCATGATCCTTTAGTGTTTGCTTCCCTTAGACCCACGTCCGAACCTATTTCAGTATTTTTTAGTGTTATTCTTTTTTTGATGAGTCATTGTCATTTTTCTTGAGTCATGCTCATGACTTCTGCCATAATCCTTTAGTGTTTCCTTCACTCACTACCCAGGTCAGAACCCATTTCAGTGGTTTTTGAATGTTAATCTTTTTTCGACGAGTCATTATGATTTTTGCTGAGCCGTGCTCATGACTATGACTTGTACCATCATCTTTTAGTGTTTCTTTCACTTAGTGCCCATGTCCGAACCCATTTCAGTGGTTTTTGAATGTTAATCTTTTTTCGCTGGGTCAATGTCATTTTAAGCGGCTGTTTCATGACCTACATGATACGCATATGTCATGACATTCATGTGCGTCGTGCACTCTTGTCGTACTGTGCCAATTTTGGTACCTACCATTTGGTACCTACCATGAGAACACCAAAACGTAGACGGCTAGATAGATACCATCAAAGTGGCAAATGTTCGCCAAGAAATGCGTCGCATTTAAAAAAGGTGACAGCACACTATTACATAACTACAGCACTATTTGTATTTTACCCTTTTTCACCAACGTTCTCGAGAAATTAATCGAATTGCGTCTAACCAAATACCTCTCTAAATTTAATATTCTTTCTCCATGCCAATTCGGCTTTCGTAATGGATACTCCACAGATCTGGCACTCGTACATCCAGCTGACCAATTAAAAATATAATTGACGAAAGTGTATTTGGAGGTTCAGTCTTTATCGATCTAACAAAGGCATTCGACTGCTTAAACCATATCTATAGTATCGTTTTTGCTAAGCTTGGGGCTATCAGTCTGCGTGGTCCTGCCTTTTCACTACTAAAAAGCTACTTATATAACAGAGTTCAGGTTGTGTCTGTTTTGTAATGTCTATTCTAGACAACAGCAACTTCAGACAGCGCGGGTGCTATCTTTCCTTCTGTGTTTCTCTCGTCCTTTCCGAAGAGTAGGCAGGCGTTGTGCCCCTTCTGGTGGCAGTTGCCAGCCTTTGCTTCTCGCTTTCTCTTTCCTGTGTATATGTTTTCAAATCAAATAATAATAATTCTAGACAACAAACCACTAATATTGGTGTCCCTAAAGAATCCATCTTAGAACCACTCCTGTTTTTTCTTTATCATAATGATCTACCTAACTGTTTGTCGTCCACTAAGTGCATTCTGTACGCGGATGATACTACCATACTTGCCTCTGCTGAAAACATTTCACGTCATGTTAACAAGCTAAATACTGATCTAGGACATGTTTATATTGGTGTCATCATCATCATCAGTATCATCATCATCAGCAGCAGCCTATATTTATGTATTATATTGGTGTAATGCTAACTTGTTAACTATTATAGCCACCAAGACTAAATTTGTTACATTTTCCTCACATCAACAATATTCGGCATCCTTTCCTTCTTTACCTTTTGGCTCACACTCTATCTCTCCCCAGTCCATACTCATCTTTCCTTGAAATTTCTCTTGACTGCAACTTGTACTATAAAGATCACATTTCTCATGTAAAAAAAAAGAAAACATACGGTATTCGCGTTCTAATTAAAACTCGTCCCTACTTCAAACATGACACATTAATTTCGCTATACCACTCATTCGTTCAGTCTCATATTAACCACGCCATAGTATGCTGAGGAAACACTTAAACCACTTACTTGGCATCCCTCCAGGTAATTAATCCAGAACCAATCCATAAGAATTATTACAAGCAGATCACGCTTTGCTAATGGTAAATTTCTACCACATGAAAACAACATCCTAACCATTTCAGAGCTCACCAAATATAACCTACGAATTTTATTCTACAAATATATGAATGACGAAGTACCATCGATCTGCTTTTCACCTTCTAACTTGATAGCTCATAGTAACACTAGATTTGCATACAATAGTAATTTCCTTCTACCTAAAGTGCGTACTAACTACGGTAAACAGACTGCGGAATTTTCCTCGATATCGCTTTGGAATTCTCTACCAGGTATGATCAAAAATGCAAGATATTTATACCACTTTAAAGGAGAACTAAAGGCACATATAAAGGATACTTACTGGTATTGACATTTTTTATTATTTCACTATGTTCTTTTTTTTGTACTGTTGTGCTGCTAACGTGTGTTGTTACTCATATGCTATAAATATGTTATATTTATTCCAAAGTACCTTACAGGCCCCAAGGGGAGCATTGAGTAAGGGGGGGGAGGGGGGGAGGGCGTTGTCGAACAAATGACAGCATAAAACCGATACATGAGAGTTAAAAAAATGTTTACAATAATGACGTGCTCGCAAAACAGTGTTACAAATAACAACGGGAAAGCAATACAAGGAATGGGCAGGACAGGAAAAAGTACAGTTCATGGTAACGTGAAAAGCGACGCATGGCTCGCGCATTAGAGCAGCAAAATTGCACACATAGCGCGAGCACATAAAACAAACAACAGAATTGAAACAACAAATTGGACAAAGAGGAAAGAAATAATAAGAATGCCCAGAGAAAAGGGCAGTTCATGGTCGCATACATAACTGCGGGTTTAGTAGTTTTCTGAATTTATCTTTATTCGTGTGCGTGACAGTGCTGTTAGGAAGCGAATTCCATAACCGAATAGCTCGTGTTAAAGTTTTGATATTACTCATATCTCTCAGCTGTGTTGCTTCAAAAATTGTGTACTATCATAAGTGCTTTTAACAGGAGGTCCCGATACACTCTTCGACTATGGGACCTCCTTATGTATAATATACACATGTAATATTTCTGTATTCTAACCAATAAATCCTGATTCTGATTCTGAAACATACAGACATAAAGCAAGCTGGGTGACCTTCCCAAAGGATGCTTATCGCATTAACGTATGTTTTGTCAGCCATAATCGCAACAAGAAAGCAAATGTGCTCCCGAAAATTAAACGGGACTCGTTTGCCAAATCGTAAGTGTGACGTGAGTGTGACCGCGCTTGTCCTTGTAACTTGTCTCGTCCATATTTAACCTTCGCGATGCACACTTACGATTATGAATCACTAACTTGCCCAATCAGCCACCCTGCTAAGTACGTCCTCCAACATATAGAAGTGACACTAAAAGTGAGTAGTCACATAAGCATAAGGATTCTATGATCACTAAAAAAAAAAACAGTCGCAGTAGTCGCAGTAGTCGCAACACATCTTTTCTGCTCTTTGTTTTCCATATTTCTTCACCCTCTACATACTGCCACGGGCAACCTAACCTTCCGCTCAGGAGAGGCTATTATACAAAGGCTCTTACTTGTGAAAAGTTCCAGAGCGCAGAGAAAAACAAGGTTAAACAGCAATTATTTATTTTTCCTTTTTTTATCTCGGAGCTACTTTATCCCACGAAGAAAAAAATACTGATTAGCCCGTGACACGACGTTGCGCTAAGCTGCTCTCTATCATCTCTCCTTGACCTCCCTCAGGCACCACAAGAGAAAAGTATATAAAAAAACGTAAAGCTGATTAATAAAGAGAAATTTTCTTCTAATCTACGTACAAATAGAAACACAGCCGACTGCGGGCAAACATGGAGATCCCTGTGGATTGCGGTTTATGAATATTAACCGGCTTGTTAGCTGAAAACAGAGAAGCGATGAAGGACAGGGCCCTGTTCTTTTTTTTTCTCCTGTTTTTTTGTTGTTTTTTTTTTTCATTAATTGAGTTATCCCTTAACCGGTCTAATGGCGAACGATCGAAGATGATCTGCATCGCGAAGGAGGGAAGGATAAAGCAATGTTTAAGAAGAAAAAGCCATGAGGACACGAAAGGAATAAAAAACAGAAAAAGGAAACCTAGAAAATCTGCACGTTTTTTTTTTTTTTTTTTTTTTTTTTTTTAAGGAAATCGCCATATTTTTCCCAGGCAGCCGCGCATCATCTACTCGCTTAAACCGAATATTTAAAGCGTCGGCACGAGTTTGAAGCGATTGCCAGGGCACAGGATCGCGGTTGTTTACGCCTCCATTAGCAGCGACCCGTGACTTTCACTACAAATACGCGTTATAGGAGCTGCGAGCGTATCGGCGGAGTCGTGGAGAGTCAATACATTTTCGCAGCGCCTGAGAAACGTCAGATAAGGCTGCAAAAAGTTATAGTTGGTTTGTTCTCTTCGTTGAGCACGCTGGATGCTCCTGGATTGTCGGCGAATACTGTGTGGCCGCTCAGCAGCTTGGTCTTTCACGATCTTCGCTCTGGGGTTTTACGTGCCAAAACCAGTTCTGATTGCGAGGCACGCCGTAGTGGGGCGCTCCGGATGAATTTTGACCACCTGTGCTTTTTTAACGTGCACTACAACGCAAGCACAAAGCGTTTTTGCATTTCGCCCCCATCAAAATGTGGCCGGCGCGGCCGGGATTCGATCCCGCGACCTCGGGCTCAGCAGCGCAACGCCTTAGCTGACTGAGCCACCGCGGCGGGTGATCTTCGCTCATCAACTTAATTCCTGTTCGCGAAAAGTAGCATCGTTCGGAGGACCAAAAAAAAAAGGTTTTGCGCAGCCATCGGTGGACTCGACTCTCGTCTGTAGTGACCCACCTTTTCTTGTGTGCGACGTGATGTGCGGTGATGTGTTTATTCTTCGTTCTTCCCTGGTTGTTATTGTTGTGGTGGTGGTGGTGGTGGTGGCCGGTGGTGGTGGTGGTGATGACGACGTCGTCGACCACGATGACGACAATGGTGATGATGAAGGTCATCAATAGTCGTGAACATCGATAAACGTGAACGTCGATAAACAATGAACGTCGATAAACCCGTACTTCTAAGGTCCGACTAGGGTGTCCCTTTGTAAAATTTTTACAAGTGTAATGAGAAAACCTATAGCTGTTCCATGACGGTAAACAGCGTTCATGCGCTGAAAGACGTTATGTAATACCAACGCTTAAACGCGACAGTACTCATTATGTGTGTTCCATGGTGAATTTTCGAAAGATAGAACCTTCCATGGACCAAAGGGGGACACTGTCACCTCACCGCCACTCCTACTCTTTAGGGTCAAGTTCACTGTCCGCTTTGACCATTATGCATGTACATTAGCATGTATGCGTGTTGAACTAACACGTGAGGTTTTTCGCCATTGCAGTGCTATAGTCAGATACAACTTAAGTCTGCAGTGAAAACCCGCCCACGCCCTCATAACCGCCAGCCACTGTTCCTCCGCGAGGCTGCGAATAGTTCGTTCGTACTTCAAACTTTCCCATTTACCTAAATAAGGCGGTAACCACAAAAATAAAATTAGAAGCGCGTAATTTTATACCTTTTCACTCGTCTATTATAGTGGAACACGACAAGTACGACAAGTACAGGTGTATCAAGTACGACGCCATTTTGAAAAGGTCGCATGACGACGATTTTGTTTGCTTCTGTGATTGGCTGGAGGAGTGACCCAACCCCGCGTAGTCCGTGTGCCTTTGTTGCCAACTGCGGTTTTTTTTTTATGTTGTATCCTACTATAGCATAGCTCAGTCGAACAAACGTAAATCTCACCGGGTAATATATCCGAAAATGATAGCGCTTGTGGTGACATCTTGCGACGCTGTAGCCAACCATAATGCGCCAGAATTATACTTGTGTTACACGCTCTTCTCGCCAAAAAGAAAGCGCACAGAAATATCTTTCCGGTGATTAGGTCACTGCAAAGTATAGTCGGTCATTGCTATCAAATTTGTGCGTGCTTTGGTTTATCAGTGCCCCAACATTGTGCTGCCACAGGCGCAGCTTCTTGCATCTATATATATATATATATATATATATATATATATATATATATATATATATGTGTTGGTGATCTTTGTGGTACACGTCTCCGTGTCATATACCTGTTAATTAGTTGAATTACATTGCACCCTAGAAAATGCAAGCCTAAACTCAGCATACAGAGAAGTGTGGACAAAAAACACATGTTGCGTTTGCTTCCTGGTTGAATGAATGACCACTTAGACAAATTCTGGTTTTTCTAAATGATACAAGGTGGAACAAGTATTTCGTCGAATGCATTGTGCCAGATAGGGAGCCTGGAAAACCACCACTGGGGCTTTTTATAATCTCGTTGCACGCATTTAAAAAGGCGCTAAGTACCACTGCTGCAGATTCCTTTCGAATTCTACTATTCGGTGTTCGCGTCAATGCGCACCTCTCGCGATCTTTAATGCAGAACGTTTGATGGGTCAAGCTACTCTTTGCCGTCAAGAATTTCGATTTCTTAAGACCGGCGGCTCTGGGTTGCTATATGTCCCCGATAACCTTATTATCATTGTGGCAGAATTCTTTATTTTTCAAGGAAAAGCTGACGCAACAAAAAACCTTGTGGGAGAAGGACAAGATAATAAAAACAAGCTACACGCTCTGCGTCGCGCTTATAGTAAAATGGCGTTACCCGCTGGGATTCCTAAACAAGTGCATCGATATTTTCGTCCGACATCGACATAGCGGTACTGTGCTTCGCCCAATGTCTGTATTTGGTTTCTTTGAAGCAATGACCCTCTCGTGTGTACCGTTAGAAACATCGTTTTGATTGAAGAGCACACATGTACGTCATCTTGTTCGATATTGTAACGCAAATGAAACAGTAACTACACTGAAGACTATTTGCAAGGTATATCGCCAAAAGCAATTGCAGCGCTGGCCAGTGTAACTGACAAATTGAGCGAGGAGGCAAATTCGTCGTCTTCTACTCGCGTACAACATTCATTCGCAATGAGGGGAAAGCTACAGGGGCAGAGCTTGTGTCACTGCGCCAATTATTCGGCAGAGTATGACATGGCTTCCTGTTTCATTGCTTCTTAAAGAACGCTGAATCAAGGTATACAACACGAAGAATAGTGACAATTACAGGACAATAAAGCGCGCTTTGGTTTCTAAGAGCAGATAATGAATCAACGCAGCTTGTTATTTACGACGGTTTCACATTTGCCAAAGCGCGGACAAGTGAAGTGACAAGAAAATGGAATATAAAACTGGGATGCTGTATTTTATGCCTTATTTTATTATCAATGCTATAGTAAGTAAGTTGCAGCGGCATAGCTAGAAGGTAGCACCCCGGACACGTGCCACCCCACCCCCTCGAAAATGTGTTTAGTATGCGGCCTTCCCAGCATCTCTCCCCTCTTTCTCCCCTAATCCGTCCACCTACCCGGTCGAGTGGGGGCCCCCCTCTCGCCTCCCCGCCCCCCCCTCCGCCTTTCCCTCAACCTCCGAAAAAAAAAACATTTCTGGCTACGCCAGTGGTATTATCTTTATGCTTTCTGTTAAACAACTTAAACAAACGCAACTGAAACTGCGGCCCTACTTTCAGGAGCGCATTCGCACGTCCGCTGTGCCGCCATAGGTTTACCTTCACTGCCACAAAAAAGTATCCGTGAGTGTATCAACACCATCATTTAAGTTGTTGCTTGTCAAGGGAAGTTCCTACTGATAGCAACAAACGCCGGCAAACCACCAATACCACGGTGCCTTTTAACTTCACATATATGGACGCATCGGTTGATGTCGAACAACCGGATACCGGCGACTGTCATGGCGCTTGCGTCAAACAGTTTTTCTTAACTTGTGTTCCGGGTTTCAAAAAAAATTTGTAGAAAACAATTGAAGGATGTCGAGCGTGATGAGCGAAAGAAGTAAGGTTTATAAGGAGAAACATCTCTCCCGACCATAATTTCCTGGCTGACCCGGGCCTCGTCGAGAGTCCGGTGAAGCTATACAGCGAAAGGAAACCCGCGAGAAAGCAGGTATAGAGTCGGCAAGGCTGCGCCGGTGCGCACGCAGTTATCATAACCAAGCCGTATACCACAACGCAGCCGATCGCGTGCGTTGGCGGAAACGAACTCTTCGGTCAGGCAGTCTTCGCGGCCTGCCAACGCAGAGATGAATGTTCGCTCTCCATATTGTGCTGCAGGCGCTGCTCGAATCCGCCCGTCGGGTTCGCGGATGAACGGACTTCCAAATGCTGCTACGCGACCAGATCGCACGCACTCGTTCAAACGCCAACACCAGCGCGCGGAACGCCGTGAGAGAAAGGAGCCGGCCGACCGCGGCGTCTGTGGCAGAGCCGAACCTCTCGCTGGCTGGCTGCCGCCGCGCCAGCGGTGCCAGAGGGGAGTCGGGGGCCACTTGGGAAATAAGGCAAGCTCTCGACAGCCGGCCTGCCTCTCCCACGTCCTCCTTCCTCTGCCTCGCCTCTCGGAAGCCCGGCAAAGGCGTTGAATACAGACTAAGTTTCCTTGACTCAGTTTTCCATCCTGCTCGGGCGGCGGCGTGTGGCCTGGAGCAGCAATTGCGGAGGCAGCACAGCAGCAGACCGGCGGCGGATCATAATACGCCGCCCGGTCTCGGCCACCGCCACCACTTCTTCGGACGAGGGCTCGCCGCGCGGCGAACAAAAGCGGTGGCGGAGGCGGCGGCAAAAATACAATCATCGGAATAACCCTCTTACTTTGACCCGCCCGCTGCGCAGTTCCCCTTCGCAGACGGAGAAAGGAAGAACAACGAAGCTATCGGCACTCTGTCTCGAGCGATGTTCGTCTGTGTACTTACCCGCACGGGTGCACTTGGCGTTGCGGAAGATTGCGATATTTCTGCAAATGACTGCAAATTTCATTTCGCTGCGTACAAGAGAAGGATCAGAGGGCGCTTGTGCCACGCTTGCAAGGGGCGCAGCAGGCCCGAGAAGCGTAGCTTCAGCACAGACCTTTTGCATCACCCTCAACCCTCTTCCCCAGCCCAAGTTTTTTTTTTTTTTTTCTTACAGGCAGGTTGCACGTGGTGGTGCTGCTTCCTTAGTCATCATTCGCTCTAGGTATACAAATACGTAGAGACGAATCAGATCGGAATATGTGGAATTATTAAAAGAAATGTCACAGTTTCGCCACAAAGGCGAAGCATCGATTGCGATAGCAAATTAGTAGACAGCCATACAATCGAAGTAAGGATTTTTATCGGCCGTATAGAAACTTGCGAACATTCGCTTACTAACTAAACTAACAAGAACAGTGTCATGCGCGCACAGGTAAACATGAGCACATCTCACTTGATGACAGCGGAAACTCGCTGTCAAAACGCGGCAGTCAGGATGCGCGTCAGCAGCAGCAAGCGAATTGACCTTCATGCTGTCTCTCGCTGCAACGCGAACTAAACGTCGAAAACCCAACGCATACGAAGCTACCAGCACTGGGCGTACTTTGCCCACATCGCAGATCGCTTTGAACACTGGGCGTACTTTGCCCACAGAAGATGGCACGCATGCGCCGTCTTCTGTGGCTCGTGGTGCGAGGCGACGATGTTATCGTGTTTGGACTTTATACGGAACGTCACGGCGACGGCAACGTCAGAAATGCGCTTGGAGTGTCCATATAATTGCTATCGCAATAAAAGACGTGGCACGCGAGAAAAGGTTAGCCTTTAAATGAAATAGTGCATGATATTCGATGCCATCATGGATTTAATTAAGATACTCATACTTGGGCTGCCCATTCGTGGCCCATTGGCTATGTGCCGCTGGGTATGCACGTGCCACTGTGACGCAGGAGGTAACAGAATGCTCATAAGTATTTAGATATGTGTATACATAGTACCTATTTGTGCGTAAACCTCCGAAGTGGCCTAGCTCCTATGGTGTTGCACTGCTAAGCACGAGGTCGTGGGATCGAATCCCGGCCGCGGCGGTCGCATTTCTATGGGGGCGAAATGCATAAGCGCTCGTGTCCTGTGCATAGGGAGCACGTTAAGGCTCACCTGGTGGTCAAAATTAATACGGGGTCCCCCACTACCGTGTGCCTCATAATCAAATCGCGGTTTTGGCACGTAAAACCCCATAATTCGATTCAATTATTTTGCATACATAGGCTGGCTTCAGGAAGGATATTCTACGATGGATCATATCTATGTCATCAATCAGGTAATCGAAAAATATGTGGAGTACAATCAGCCTCTCTATATGGCTTTCATGGATTATGAAAAGGCATTTGATTCAGTAGAGATAGCAGTAGTCATAGACGCATTGCCTAATCAAGGAGTACAAGAGGAATACGTGAATATCGTGGCAAATATTTACAAGGATTCCACAGCTGCCTTGGTTCTCCACAAGAAAAGTAGAAAGTTACCTATCAAGAAAGGGATCAGGCAAGGAGACACAGTCTCTCCACTGGTATTCACTGCATGCTTAGAAGAAGCATTCAAGCTCTTAGACAGGGAAGGCTTAGGAGTGAGAATCAACGGAGAATATCTCAGCAACCTTCGGTTTGCAGAAGACATTGTCCTATTCAGCAACAACGAGAACGAATTACAACAAAATTATTGTAGACCTTAACCCAGAAAGTGTAAGAGTGCGGTTGAATATGAATATGCAGAAGAGAAAGATAATGTTCAATAGCCTGGCAAGGGAACAAGAATTCAGGATCGCCAGTCAGCCTCTAGAGTGTGTAAAGGAGTACGTTTATCTAGGTAAATTACTCACAGGGGACTCTGATCATGAGAAGGAATTTTACAGAAGAATAAAATTGGGTTGGAGTGCATACGGCAGGCATTACCAAATCCTGTCTGGGAGCTTACCACTGTCGTTGAAAAGAAAAGTGTACAATCATTGCATTCGACCGGTGCTAACATATGGTGCGGAAACTTGGAGGTTAACAAAAAATCGAGAACAAGTTCAGGACCGCACAAAGAGCGATGGAACGAAAAATGTTAGGCCTAACGTTAAGAAACAGGAAGAGAGAGGTGTGGATCAGAGAGCAAACGGGGATATCTGATATTCTAGTTGTCATTAAGAGGGGGAAATGCAGCTGGGCAAGCCATGTAGTGCGTAGGATGGATAACCGGTGGACCATTAGAGTTACAGAATGGATACCGAGAGAAGGGAAGCGCAGTCGAGGACCGACAGAAAACTAGGTGGGGTGATGAAGTTAGCAAATTTGCAGGCGCAAGTTGGAATCAGCTAGCGCAAGACAGGAGTAATTGGAGATCGCAGGAAGAGGGATTCGTCCTGCAGTGGACATAAATATAGGCTGATGATGATGATCTTGGCCCAACTCTTCTCTGGATAAGCGTCATAATAGCATTTGTCCTTCCCAGTGACCAAAACTCTCTCTCTCTCTCTCTCTCTATATATATATATATATATATATATATATATATATAATGTCCCATGCAGTTTTTGTGGATATCCTCAACGGAATATGGAAATTTATTCCTGGCATATATGTATTCACAAGACTAAGGCAGGGCTTGGCACAGATTCACCTTAGACATTCAGTTATTGCATTCAGCTTTGCTTACCAGGTACTTATATTAACTTCGCAGCGGCTGCTATGGGACACAATGTCTTGCATTGTATGTCGTTGGTATCACGCCCACATAGCAAGATCACATAGGTACATACCTTGTGTGCATACTTACGCGTGCACGTACACGCATGCACGCGCAAGTGTGGAATTGCAGTGGGCTACTTCTTTTTCAAGTCCTCCGCCGGGCAGAAGTGGCATATTTAATTTATAAAAGTTGGAAAAGGCAGTTTCTTTCCGAAAATGAGCACATTAACAGTGTACGCATGTGCAAAGAAATGATAGCATTCTGTTACAATTATAATATATCACAAAATACATTTATTTCACGATGAACAAGCCTCTATAGAAGGGCGATCATTCATGTCTGGGCCGAATAAGGTCCAAATGCGACATTCGTGGGACGTCCTCAACATTATGTCCAAAAGTGCACATCCTACGGATGTTCTCTTGATTTCTGCAGCAGTGCATAGATATTGGGATGTGACTTGGAAAAAAAATGTTTTCACTGGGTCATATGACACCGCTGCGTAGATGCGTCACACGTTGCATCCGGCTGATTTGTTGTTTGCATTTTGCCATAGCTTAATTGTTAACGACGTACTGCTAAACATAAACATTTTACGAAATTACACACTGCATAGGATTAAAATATACCCAGTTGTATGCATAGCATTTTAGCTGCATAAAATACATTTAATAATCCCTTCATTAAAGTTTTGCTTCCCATAGATTCCAACATGTGCATTTGATCTGCAAACTTTTTTTTTTTCAGGTGGTTCTCCAGTATGTGTGTTCTTCGAGCGGTTGTATCATATGCACGTAGACGCCTACACAGTTCATCTTCTTCTAATTTCCTGTTGTCATCGAACGGTTCTACCGTAGGGACTACAAACCAGTGCGTTGCATTCTTTGGGTGGTTTCGTAAATGCGTAAATTCCAATGGAGACTTGCGTGCGGCTAACAGTTCTACCTTAAGCCTTCGCACTTGCGAATCCAGAGGTAGGATTGCACACCTTGCCCCCTTCCATTTCTTCCCAAGATCGAAATGTGCCGCCACTATTATTGAGCTGAAAACATTAGGCGTTCTTTCCGGAAGTAAGTTCGTAATATGTAGTCATAAGTAATTTTTTCAGGGATAAGTCTTACGTACGTTTAGGTCAGACGTGAATATTAGAGGCGCACTCAGTTTTGCGAACACCTCTACATAGCGTCCCAGCTCACAGGCAGCAAGTTCTAAGAAAAAAACTATTTTTTTTTTTGGCATCTGAAATATTTTTTTTATTATTGTTTTTGCACTATTGTCATACTATGCCAATTTTGGTACATACCAAGTTAACGAAACGACCATGAGAGCACCAAGACGTAGGCGGACGGACGGACGGACGGATGGATGGATGGATGGATGGATGGATGGATGGATGGATGGATGGATGGATGGATGGATGGATGGATGGATGGATGGATGGATGGATGGATGGACGGACGGACGGACGGACGGACGGACGGACGGACGGACGGACGGACGGACGGACGGACGGACGGACGGACGGACGGACGGACGGACGGACGGACGGATGGATGGACGGATGGATGGATGGATGGATGGATGGATGGATGGATGGATGGATGGATGGATGGATGGATGGATGGATGGATGGATGGATGGATGGATGGATACTCTCAAAGTGGTATATGATCGCCAAGAAATGATTCGCATTTAAAAAGTATATATGCGCATCATGTCCGCTACAATCCGGTACATACAATATCCGAAGAAACTACTAGGCCAATCGTGGCTGCCACATTCACAAAATAATAATTTAAAAAAGCTGGTACTTCACAAACTACGCAATTGCACCGTGTCACCCCACCCGTATCTACAATACCGGACGTGGTTTCTTGGTTCACATCATATAGGTTTGGTTTGGTTTAGTGCATATATGTATAGCACAACCCACTACGGGGGATTGGCCATGAATCGGGCGACAGTCGGTAGTAAAGGGAAGAATACTTAAATAGGATTTTATTATTTAAGAATGAGATATGAAATGAATGCTAATCGTTAATATCAATTTTCATGACATATTAATTATCTTAAAATGTGAAATTTATATTTTTGTTTTCATGTAGGCTTTGTCCACAAACTGCAAATATTCATCCCCTTCTTCGTCTGTTGCGTTCCTAATGTTGGGGATACTTGGAGCTTCGATAGAAATTTTCATCAGTGCGTCGACATGGGCCGGCGTCATCTTTCTGATGTGAGCCTGTTCATGGTGGAAAAGTTTCTTTCAACGGCAGCAATTCCTACGGGAAGAAGCAGTACCTTCATTGCAGCTGATGAAAAAGTAGGGAACATTCTTTTTCTCTCGACCTTGTACGCAAGCATTAGCAGTGCTTGCTGTGAAGCCAGCTCTCCAGGATATCGTCTGTAAATTCCACTCATTCACCAGTCTAGTCGTTCGGAGCTTATTAATAACGAGAGCAATGTGCCACATTGTAAATTTTGCGACTAAGCACAGGGGTAGTGCTCGTAGTGTACGTATTGTGCATATGAGTACGTTGACTTAAAAATGGAAAAACAGAAAGACCAAACGTGTATCTCGCATCTCATTCACGCGCCAGCGTTTACCGCGACCTCAAGGATTCTCGGATCCCTGCAGCTCGTAGTGCAGCACTGTCGCCTGCGCGCTGAACATCAAAATTTGGCCTCAAAATTAAGGCCATGTAGCATCCACCTCAGCAAAGAGTAAATATTTCTAAAGCGATTATCACAGTGCATGGGTTCAGTGAAATTTTTTTTCCAGGATGAATGCCTATCTGAAAGAGGAGAGGGAGGGGGGGGGGGGGGGCTCCGGGATATATATATATATATATTTTTTTTTTGGGGGGGGGGTGTCCAGATCCACTTGGGGGGAGGAGGGTTAGGGGGGGGGGAGGTGTATAAATATCCCTGCCCATATGTCACCAAGCACTGCCTCACTTGCGGTTTTACCGTCGGCCCTCGATACCAATCGGCGCACCAACCTTTGCTTTATTTCCAAACCCAATAAGAACGGAATGGCATTTGCGAACGTTAGCGCGAGCATCATTTCTCCTTTCCAAATTCCTCGCACCACTAGGCGCGAAGGCCTGTGTAGGTATGTGTAGAAATTAAGGTGTAGATATGGCGCTTCATTGCCACACGTATTCGTGGCCCTCTAATTTCCTTGCATTGTCCGCTAGTAGCTCTATGTCATCCCTTAGAGTTACTTTGTAGGGTCCCTTACTGTTTATCTCGCTAAGAAAGCCTACGCAGTAACTCTATCGGCTGCGAGCGCCGCGGTGCGGAGAGGAAGCTGGCCACGCCTACTGCTGAACTTTTCTCCGTCCGAATGGGACGTACGGCAGGAGCAAAACATGCGTGCGCGCGCGATCTCAGGAGCCATTTACCACACCCTTATTTCTCAGCTTTTCCACTCTTCAGTCGTGGCAGTTAGCACTTTGAGACGATCAAAATGCGCGTTGGCGCTCAGAAACATGCGAACGTGTATAAAACGCTTCTATAAAGTATCTCTACGCGTGAATGTACGCTGAATAATCAAAAGGTGGCAGCTGTGTGTAGCAGCACCTTGCGGAAACAAAGGAAACGATCACCTTGCACGGGACTCGGATTTGAATGGCTCATGATTACTTATCTTAATTTACCACTTTTTGATCGTGAAAGCTAGCACCCTGAGACTACTGAAGTGCCTAGAAACGTGTGAACGAGTCAGAAGGTGCGTCGTGACTAACTCTCACCATTGCTACTCTTCGCCCGTGGCAGCTAGCGCTTTCGAGAGAATTGAAACGCTCATTTGCGCTAGTAAACAATAAATATTAAGTTTGGCGTGAGTGTAAACAAACAATGCTTCGTTTGCATCAATTTCCACAGTCCTTGTAATCTGCGTGATTTCTTCCTGCCTCGTTTGCTGGAAAGATTTGCGCCGCGATAAGACGCGTGCAAATAATTTAACAGCGGTACTCTGTCTTTCGATCCCTCGTCACAAAGGCTCCAGGTACGTGTATGTGCTGCGTGCGAGCTTAAATAGAACCAGCAGAGGAACAAGGCTGCTTCGCTAAATTGTGGGGACATACCTGGTGTACAAATAAACTGAGATCGGGAAATGCTCGTGTTATCGCGGATTTCGATAAATAGGTTTTCAGGTACCAGGTTTCTCGAGCACATTCGGAAACACAAGTTTCAGCTGTTTGCTGTGCGCGACATTTTGTGTAGCTCTTCTTTCCATATCTACAGTGCCCCATCTCACTACCCTGCAATAAAAAAAATATGCGCAGCTTGCACCAGTGGTAAAGGCTGGAGTGAACAGCGGAGCTGGTGATCGACCTAGCTTCTTCCAGGTTTTACTAGGCTTGGCTACGTTTTTCTAGGAAATGCTAAGTGCTGCTAGGCACGGTATTCCCAATCGGCTCGCCGCCTACGCGCAGATTCTCGCTTGGCCGCGCGATGCGCTTTAAGATGAGCGACTTCTTCTTCGGGTGTCCGGATCTTCTTTGATCGTCCCATGTCAACACTACATGCATGTACTCGCCACAGAGTCAACGAGAGTTCTGCCGCGGTCGTGGCAGCTCCGAGCTTTATCTCCCCGGTGACATCACGGCCAAGCTGCGCCTCCACATTTGCCGGGGCGTGGCTGGTCGAAACCTGCCGAGCCACCGCCAGAGGCACCTGCTGCAGTCACGGACACTGCGCACTTTCGGCGCGAACGCGGGGAAACGCGCACGGCGTCGGCAGCAGCTCTGCGCATTGCCTCGTTGGTGCTGCTACAATTTTTTTCTCTCTCTCGCTTTCATTTTCTATTTCTCTCTCGCGAGCATAGCGCGTGCCACGCGCATGCTCTCCTTCCCTCTCCTTCACGCCCCATGTCAAGGCAACATGTGCACGGCACGGAGAGGATGCGAAGCACACGCGGATCCGCGAGGTGGTTGCTAGGCAACGCACGGGGACGTCATCACCAGGAGCAGTTTTTGTTCGCACTACGCGGCGCAACCAAGACCTTAAACAGCTCCGCTGTTAAAGAAAGATCCCTCCAAAGTCATTATTGCGATGGCATTTGAGCCTTAGCGTGCAATAAAACACGGTATAATTTTACGTGCAAGCGTAGATGCCCCGTCTGTGAAATCGGCGGGATTAAGCCGGAGGCCACCGATCTGGGAAAGGCAAGCGAGCACCGGAGGAGAAGGGTGCCTGGAGGAGAGCGCGGCGGAGACGAGGGGGGGGGGGGGGGGAGAGAGAGAAAGGAAGCGGAGCGTCGCGGAGGAAGAGAGTAGGCGTTGGGATCACCTCCTCTGGCAGTTGCTGGTTCGTGTGGCGATCGAGAGGCCGAGCGCCGAGCGAGAAGGACGAAGCAGCGATGCAAGCGGCGGCAAGCCGAGCGCGAGTCGACCGACCCCGACGTCATCGGCAAGCACCGGGCAAGAGCTTAACAAGACCGGCAAAAGGCGCGGGTTAGGCGTCTCCAGGAGACTCCCGAAGAACTTGCTAGGCGGCTTGCGACAATGCGGGTGTCAGGCAAGACGGCATAGCTTAGAAACTCTGGAACAGCACTCATACGCTTGCGCGTAAGCCGCGTTCACGAAGTGAAACAACACTATTTTTTTTTTTGCACGGTTTTGATGCGAGCACTGCTGACTAGATTTTTCCAACGCTTTGATGCAGAAGTCTAGCGCTCTGCAGATGCTTCCAAGTCCACGAGAGTGAGTAGGTATTCCTAATTTTTAATTTTCTGCACCTCTTGCGAATATGCGATCAATTATGCACCTCCACTTTTTACGTCCAAGTCGGTCAGATGCTACTCCAAGGACTCTTTCATGAAATGGCGGAAGCAATATGTTGCAGGAATTTATCAGCGTTGATGTCCGAGTCACTATCATGTGCATGAAGTCGTCTCTCGAGATGTCATGGTACGGAAGCACTGCATTCAGGGTGTAATCAAGTCCAGCAATCTGGGACATCGACTACTGCGGTGAAGCCAACCCTGGGGTGATGCGGTTGGCGTAACTCTATGGGCAGCATTTTTTAAAAATCGATTGCTGAGCAATGGCTCGTTTCTCGCGATTTGCACTTTAGGCACTCAATCCCGACAACGTTCTCAAGCTATATGTCGAGTGTAGTTTAATTCTGCCGGCTGGATTTTTTTCCTGGGGCACTTTTGTAGAACCATTTAAAATGCATGGGGTGATCTTTAAGACGTCATTTGCAGCACAGTAAAAACTAATCCGCTAATTGCACTCTAGTGGCACATACTGTAGGTTTCTCTATATATGTAGGTCCAGTTTGGTTTTATTCCGCTGGCTGAATTTTTTTCCTGGGGCGCTTTTGTTTGGCTACTATGCGGCAAAGCATCTTTACAGGGGCAAAAGATTCGTCCGCCGTTGAATTGATGAGAAAGAGCTTGTGGACCATGCTAAAAATGGACACGAATGTGCAGCTGTGATGCATATTTGCGCCCTGGCGTATAATGAAAGATGATGGTGTCAGATTCTGCAAGAAGGAGCGGGCCAAATGGCTTTATGGAGTGCCATCGAAGCACTAAGAACGGCTGCGCGTGCCCCTTTTTCTCAAGTTTCGGCGCATGGTAAAGTGTTTCATATGGTATTTAGAACGATAAGGTATTTAGAAAGATTTACTATTACGCAAATTTTTCACACAAAAGGACATCGCCAAATGGAGCACTTGATACTTGTGTTTACGTGTTACTTGTTCGTTGTTTACTTGTTACGTGTGTTACGTGTGTTTAGTGCAATGTGCCGACAATGCGAAGGCTTGAATATTAGCAGTGTAAAAAATTGAAAGGGAAAACTTATGATCTATAGAACGCGTGACGGAACGAAATGAAGAGGAAAAGAGAGTCCCCGTGTTACAGCGAAAATCAGCAGCTTCGTCTCGTTTAATAAACGATGGCATTTTAGTTTTAAATGCATAAGCATTTCTATGACTACCAAATGAGATATTTGGCCGTCCGTCACGTAAGACGAATGCAATGGCTCATAACCACGTAAGGCAGAGGCTACAAGCGCTCAGCGAAGTGAAGCAAACAGCGCATACATTCATTGAGGTCACCCATACAATACAAAGAACAGCACATGTTTCAACAAAGAAAAACTTCAAAACAAGCATCCGAACCATGAATAAAACATTGCATGCCCCCCTCAGCAATTGTAGTGGTAGTTTTGCAACAGCTTAGCTGTACATCCAGGTTGATAAGGACCGATAATAGTTGATAAGGGTCAGATCATGTTCGATAAGGTTCGATGGATGAGGGTTAATAAGGGTTTATGCTGGTCCAATCAAATTTCATAACATTGATAATGACACTGGGCTGCGTGGCGATTAACAAGCGGCACAATGCTTGTGCATACTTAGGCAACTTCCAGAGGACTTTCTGCGTGATTTCTTTTTTTCAGTTCGGAAGTATAACTAAAATCATGCGTGCCTGTTAAGTGTACGCAAATCTGGCACGTTATACGCGAAAGTAGGGTTGTGAGGGTTTGAGAAAGTGGAGCCGCAACCGCTGAACTACACCGGGTTAATTGTTGTAGGGCCTGCTGTGAGCCACACGATTGCTTAGCTGCGCAAATAGGTAATCGCTTGACAATACTTCTCGGAGCCCCGCCTGGTCGGGAATATTTCCTCTCGTAAGGTGACTCTTACAATATCCTCGTAGCGCAAGAAAACACTGGTCTGACAGTCGTTCGGACATGACTAACCTGAATCCGGGCTTTTAAATGCTGTCGCACCAAATCGCTTGGACATAGGAAGAAAATATACAATTCGTTTGTTTCTCCACAAACTCAGTCGCACTGTGGGGAAACAAGCTTCTAGTTTATGGCAGCGGTATTTCCCGTACAAAACTTTTTTTTATGATTCTGAAAGAAATTATATGTACACTCCAGGCGCATTTACGCCGACGTCATCCGCGTCGCCTTCGCTGTCGCCGCCATGTTCCGTGTGAAGTCCGAGTGCGATAACATCGCGGCCGGATGCCGTAAGTTGCCGGTGCGAGTGGAAGCGTGCCAGATTCATATGAGAAGCCTGGTGGCTCAATCTCGAAGGTTATGAAAAATGGCGCACAACAATGCCTCAAGCAAGCACGTCTCGCTGTGTATTGTGTGTATTACATGGACAAACAGGTGCACGCAGGGTAACGTTTAACATCGACTCACCACTCTCGCATTGCACTAAATGCTGAAGAAATTAAACATTCACTGTTAAGATCATCACGTACTATCGTCAGTCAAAGCAAACAGCAGAGAAAGCTTCGCTTACTCTGGTTCCCACACTGAGTCGGAACCACATAATTTTATTGCGATTGCAAATATATGGACACTGCAGGCACATTTCCGCCGTCGTCGTCGACGTGATGTTTCGTATAATGTCCAAGTGCGATAACATAGTGGCCGTGCGCCGTATGGTGTGGGTGAAACTGGAAGCGTGAGAGGGGTGAGCAGAGAATGGTTGCTTAGTCTCGCGTGCGCAAGGGAGGAAGGCGGGGAAAAAGCGCTCCGTCGTCCATCGCGCACAAGGCCGCAGGGAAAGTGGGGGACGTTTTAATCCTGTGGCGGCTACGTATGACGCGGCTGAGCGCGGCCGCGCGGCCCCGATTCAGAGAGCGATCTGCGCTGGGTACAAAGTCTAGGCGGGCCGATGGCTGGGACCTTATAACGTAAAGCTATTCCAATCTGTTTTCCATCCAATCTCCTGATGTCCAATTTACGTAACCGCCAACGCAAGCATCGGGCGGTGACTCGCAGCGTTGTTTGAGAAGGCTATTGAAACGCTCTCCTATTTTCTAGGAGGTCACTGTTGTTTGCTTTCAAAAGGAATAGCATTGCCTAACTTGACATATATTTCTTACCTGATTGGCTGACCAAGGGCGATGAGCACGCAGAAGTGGAGGCGGTAAGGTGGGGCCGGGCTAGCGCAGTGAAAGTAGATAACCTGATGAGGAGGGTGTTGCCGGCGTCTGCGTTTGCCCTGCTTCTTCTTACTTAGCTATCGGTGTCTGCTAGAAAATCACGTCGGCGTGCAACGGAAACGTAACAATGCAGCTAAAACGAATCTTCAGTGAAGAAAATTTGACATAGCGATGTTGTTTACGTGCTGAAAGGACTCGACAACGATATAATGTCAAGCAAAATTTTTAGTACAGGCAAATTAATCCATTCTCCATGGCAGCAACGACTAGCCAGTGCCAGAGCGATCGGCGGGTACCCACCTTCTATTCATGTCGGAACGGGGCAGTGTCCGGCTATTAAAAAGAAAATTAAGTTTTGATCGGCGTAAGAATGCATCTTTAATGCGTACACGCCACTTTGACGCAGTGATTTTTCACTGTTTTTGGACGTCAGGTGACAGACAGGTGAACTGGACGCAGCCCGAAAACTTTTGACCAATTGCGGATGGCTGATGGTAAAAAGGCATAGAATCGAAAAATTAGATTTTTCTGTTGTTCGGTCTCACATGCATAATTAGTGTGCACACGTCATATAAGAGTGAGTAGCTCTCGAGGTTTTTTAACAGCGGAGCTGTTTAAGCCGAGCGTTAGTCCGTAACCTGCGAACAGAAATTGTGGGCCGATCCTGGCGGTTGTGCAGAAAGGGTACAAGCGCAATGACACGTACCTCTGTGAACTGGCGAAGCTGAGCCTGGTTAAGTCTAGCTAAGCATGGTTGGGACTACTTAAGCTTAGTCTGTCATCGATAGACAACCGATAGTCAAACAGCAGCTAATCGATAATCGATAAATGATCAATAAATTCCGGAAATGCTGGGGATGACTTGGTAGTGCTTAGCCTAGCCCAAAAGCCAGACGAAGCTAGGTGCCCATCAGCTCCACTTTCTCTGTAGCATTGCGCCCCCCGTGCAAGCTACGCTAATATTTTTACGTTGCGTGAAAGACAAGTGAAGTTGGGCAATCATGGAGGCCTGATTTCAGAAATAGAATAAAGGCAGTTTGGAATAGCTTTTCGTTAAAGCGCTCCTGATGCCGTCATGTGTGGTGTATTCTCGGCGCAATTCGCGTTGAAGCTAGAAGTAGCACGATGGACAATTCGCTCGCTGTTGCTGCCGCTCTCCCCCACGCCATCGTTTTGACAGTGAGTGTCCGCGCTTATCGAGAGAGATGTGTTCGTGTGTGATTGTGCGCGCGTGACAACGTGCAGGTTAATTTAGTTAGTAAGCGAATGTTTATAGCAGTTTATGCAGCTGATAAAACGACTAACCTTAGTTTGCACAGCTGTCTAATAAATTTCTGTCACAATCAGTGATTCGCCTGTCGGGCGAAATTGACCTTATTGTTAATATTATTGTAGTTAATATTATTATTACTTATTACGTTCAAGCCAGGCGCAATACACATACAAGTTTCAAATACAGGCGCAGTTCTGTCTCATTGCGACTGAGTGCCGATAATTTTTTTTTTTTGAGCAAATGGGGCACAGCGTGTCGTTTACAAAAAGCAGCTTGGTGTCGGTCACTGTGGATACGGTGGCATAGACATGTTGTAAATCCGGTTTTCTACTGGATGGCGCAGATCAGCACGCGGAAAGAGAATTTCGGGTGGTCGGTCGATTCCTTGTTCGAAAAATGGATATATTCTCTGGCGCAAGCCGTTGCTTTAAAAGTGAATCCAAAGTACAAGTGCCCAAAAATGGTGGTATTAGGCAGTTTGCACTGCTTCCCGTCTCTTGTTGTTTTCTTCCTGTTTGTTTTGGGCAGCGTCTCAATACATTACCATAAGGTCACTGTCTCGTTCGACGGAAACACCTAAACATTTTTGCAGTAGGTAGAGTCATCTGCGTTCGGCGTTCTTGGAAGTAGTCCCCATCCGAGGTGATCAAAAAGCACAGTGCTACTTCATCTTTCTTTTTCTTTTATTAAACGTGCGACATTTAATGGTAGTACGCGAAGGCAAGTATTACTAGCTTTTGCGCTGTAGTCGTTTTTTGTTGAAAGTTGCACACGTGGCTCCACTCTCGTGCGACCGAGACATGGACTGTCAGGGTATGGTCATTTATCGGACAATGCCAGGGCTACTACTTTGTTTTCTCGCCAAAAAACCGTCCCACCCCCCAACGGTCAAATAACAGTCACAACCTTACCACAAACAAGACAAATTGGCTTTGTGCTTTTGAAAGCGGATAGTGACAGTATATCAACTCTCTGTCTTTGGATCTTAGCACTTGCTTTCTTTCTAGCGCATGCTGCGCTAGGAAAAAGTCGGCAGAAATTTTTTTTTTCTGGTTAGAATAAGCATTGTCAATGTGAAGTTAACATTTTCGACAGTATTCGTCTTCTCCCGCAATGCGACGTGTGTGGCGGCGTTGAGTAGAGCTTCGGGAAAAAAAAACGGTCAAATACGATATTCAGCAGCTGATTGATGCACTCTCGTTAAATGCTAAAAGCTTTTTCAGTGGCATGACACCATTTTACACACCCTTACGTTGTCATTTTCTTGGCACATGAAAAATTTGTGCTCTCCAAATCAATGTTCAATGGTGTAAGTGCTGCATTCATTTGCTCTTTTATTTAATGTA